>NW_020523440.1:0-281852 GCF_003368295.1 Carassius auratus | reverse complement strand
AAGTTAAGAAGATGAAGCCAAATGAGAATGAGCAGGTACAGGTCAAATCCTCAACTTGAACCGTCAACCTACAGTCTAATCTACTATGATCTGTAATATGGCTGCTTAAAATAATAATCATAATACTTGTAACAGTAACAATGTTAATCATTTATATAAATTTATGTTGATATTCAATCATATGAATTAATTTCATTATATCTAATTTTGTCCTATTAATATTACTTATATAAATTCATATTTAATATATTCCTAATAACTATAAAGTTATACTAGCTATAATTTATTTATAATATATAATTACTTTTTTGCCACACACACACACACACACCACACATATAATTTCTCTGTAAATACCATGTTGGAAAATGAGGGCAGATTTTTATTTTTTATTTTTTTGATAAATATTTAAACTTTTATTTATTTCTCTCTATCTCTTTCTAAAAATAAACAAGCAAAAATAATAAAATAAAATAAAAAATTATTAAAAAAACTCATCTTCCCTCTGAACAATTCCTTAATGAATCTTTTCCCCTTCAGAGCGATTCCAAACAAACGAGTTGTTTTTCTGTGATTCTCCTTAGCCTCCTTCGGGAGCAGTTTTCAATGCTAATGCCTCTGAGGTAATGAAAGGCCTTTCTGGTTATGGTTCAGTCTGAACACGTTCTGCTGTTAAACAATAAATTGTGGTTACGTTTTGATAGTTTCCTCTGATGTAATTTAGTATTGGCTCGTTAAAACATTACACACTCTTGAACCGTTTCCACATTTGCTATTAGAACAAGAACGTGAACTCATCCGAGAGGAAACATGCCTCAACATGTCCAGTCTGCTATGAAAACAGAGTATACAGTATCAAATTGTTTCACCCTCATGTCATTCCAATTTTGTATTACTTTCTTTTTCTGTGGAATCCAAAAGAGCATAGTTTGAAAAATGTCTCAAAGTCATTAGAGTCTAAGCTAAATTCAGATTAGCATTCGAGCATTCTGTAGTCTTTTACTGTCTACATTTACTGAAATTAACATGTTTAGCAGATACTGTATGACATGCTAGCTTTTGTTGTGAAGCAGATGCTTTCTTATGCTAGCTCTTGTTTTTCTGTTACATTAGCATTACCCTCTTCCACTATATTGGTGCAGAATTGGCACAAAGGTACTTTTTTCGTTTCTTTAGGTGTAATGTTTAGCAGGTGTTCAGTTCAGAGTGGGAGAGCAGTATGAGTCACAGTGAGGTGAACCTGGATAAAGAGCTAATCTCTGTCCAGCATTTACTGAGCTCACTTTACAAGCAGCCTACTGACCTGGATTCACTATTCCTGTCTCTGACAATTACCCACAGGAAAGCCTGACATCTGTCCGGCCCTGTGACCCAGACAGCGCTTTTGCTGCGGCCATCAGTTTACATGCTGTATGTCACAAATTACAACCTTAAACTCTCAAAACTACTACTACTGCTTACTGTTTATTTATTCATATATTAATTTAGTTAAATAATGTTCATATTATATTGTTATTATTTTATATAAATAGTATTTTATACTTTTAAATATTAACAATTATTATTATTATTATTATTAATATTTCCTTTTATATAATATCATATTTTATATTTTTTATCAATATTGAATAATATTGTTATTTTATTAATAATAATTTGTATCCACTGATGTTAATTTAGTTTGTTAATTAAAATTTTTCTTGCTGTTTTACAGTAATATTAGTTTAAATAATAATAATAATAACAACAATTTTCTTAATATTGTTAATACTGATAATATTAATAAGTTTGATAATAAATTAAACAATTAGATTAAATAATATTATTATTATTATTTTATTACTTTGAATTTTGTTACTTGTTATTTTAATAATATAATTTATATGATCATAATAATAATACATTTTATATGAATTTGTTATGTTAACAGTGATTACAATTATCGTCATTACATAAAAAATTCTTTATATATTAATATTCAAAAAATAAAGTTAGAATATAATTTTTGTGTTATTATTTGTACTACAATAAAAAGATATATAAATGATTGTTATTTTATTAGTAATAATACCTTATATTACTTGATAATGGTAATATTAATACACACATTTTATTTTATTATATGTTAAGTTAGTTTGTTAATTAACCATTTTTCTTGCTATTTTACAGATTACTTTAAATAATTATAACAGAAAAATTATTAATAGTTTAATATTATAATATTAATAAGTTGCATTATTATTTTATATTAGGTAATAATTACATAATAATTAATAAACAATTAGAATAATAAATAATAATAATATTAATATTGAATTACTTTGAATTTTTTTACTTGTTATTTTAATAATAATTTATATTTATATGATCATAATGATAAATGTTATATAATTTGTTATGTTAACAGTGATTACTATTATCATCATTACATTAAAATGTATTTATATATTAAATTAAAAAAAAATAAGTTAGTATAAAATTTATAAAAATTATAGTATTATTATTGTACTACCAGTGTTAATTTTGACACGAAATTTTAATTTAGTTTTAGTCTTAGTCTTTTGACTATAATTCTTTTTAGTTTTAGTCAAGTTTTAGTCATCTGATTTGTTTTAATTTTAGTCTTATTTTAGTCGACTAAAATTGCTTGGTATTTTAGTCGACTAAAATTGCTTGGTATTTTAGTCGACTAAAATAAGACTAAAATCAATAAAGATTTACTAGACAATTTTTTACAACTGGTATAGGAAACAAACTTAACCAAAATATATAAAACACAAATTCAACTTTATTTCAACACAACTGTGTCTTTATTTCGATTCAAAAGCTTTTATGCAGCAACAAACACTGTCATGATAATGTAAACAATAACTAGCTGCCAATTGACCATCAATAAAAGAAAAATAAAGTTAGGTCCAGGACCTTAAAGTTTACAGCTGAGCTGAACAATAAGTGCATACATTTAAAGTAAATATTTAATAAGTTGTCAGCTAGGTGGATAAAAAAAGTAACAAGATTTTATAAGGTATTCATTTGTCTAGCAATATTGTATGTTTTAAATACTACAATATTGCTAGATTTGTATGTATAATGATAGGATGTGAAACATTCATGTTTCACATGACTAATATAGAAATATTGTGATATTGTCAACAAGTAGAACATTATAAAATATACTAAACATTAGTATTAATCAAATGTATTTATCATGATATTACGTATTAGTATTTGCTCGCATCTAATTTGAAGAAGGGGCTATTTTACAGTACTTTTCAGTTCGTAATATTTAATGCTACAACATCTACGCACTGCACTATTCCAATTTTGCTTAGCTCAATAAACAAAAGAACATCGTTGTAAAATAGATTGAGAAAATGTCCGGTGGCTCGTCTGTAAATGTCTTTTCAAATTGGTTGTGTTCTTGCCACGAATGAGCGCTCTGCGTGCTTTACACTTTGTTTTGTTTTGTTCGTCGTCAAACGTGAAGTGAGCTGTGGACATTTTGTCGCTCTTTTAGACAGTAGGGACTTTAAGCAACAGCTGCGAATGGAACGGCTACAGCGACCGGAAGTTTGCCGTCACACCGCTGTAGCCAAGAACGTAAAAGTCACTAAGCAACGGTAAAAACAGAACAGCGCAACGCAGCATTAATTCATTTATTGAGATCCAAAAAAATATATAATTTAAAAATGCAAGAGAAGGATTGCTTTGGCGTTAAATGACAATCTTTTGTCAGAAGAGGAGTTTTTAATATTGTATGATGTAAATAAGTCTAAAAACATAACATTTATTTACCTAACCTCTCACGTTGTAGCGACTCTGGCAAATCAGCTGTTCTCCCGTAGTAGACCGTTAAATTAGAACGTCACAAAGTAGCAGTTAAATTCGCGCAGGCGCAATACAACGCCAGAATGGCGTTGCCGTTCCACCAGAGGCTGTTGCTTAAAGTCCCTATCACCTCTTCGAATGCCGACTTCCCGGGAGCTCATAAAAACTGAAAACCTTCGCTTCACGTCTCAATAAGTCAGGCTCTGATTGGTTCTCTTCTCTCATGCAGTCTGTTCTGTTTTGCCGGTTCTTTTGCTCATTCCTCGCATCTCTCCCGTCTGCTGATTTGATTTTCGTCACAGTCTATTTCGTCTCGTCCTTTATTCGTTGACGATAATGTCAATCAATTTAGTCATAGTTTTAGTCTCCATCAGTGCCTTCTATTTTAGTTTTCGTTTCGTTTTCGTCAGCAAAAATTATTCGTGACGAAAATAATGACGAAAAATATTTAGTCAACGAAATTAACACTGTGTACAAAAAAACATTTTTACATAAATTATTATTTGTTATTTTATTAGTAATAATGTATATTTATATTAATTGATAATGGTAATATTAATACATACATTTTATTTTATTATTATTATTATGTATTTTACACTTTTTAAAATAATAATATTAACAATTGTATAATATAACAAATTTACATGCATATTATTATACTACTATTCACTTTTACATAAAAGTTAAGACATGCATACCTTTCAAAACAAAAAAAATTATCTTTAACCTCAGAAACTTTCAAAAGTGTGTGTGTGTGTGTGTGTGCATGTAGGCTGACAAGGTGAAGTCAAGCCAAGCTGTTTTCAGGTGCCAATCTGCAACAGGCATCCAATTCATCACAAGAGCCGCATAATCTACTTTATCCACTTTAATTACTGCGCCTGTGTTGTTTTTGCCAGTTTGCAAAGCTTCTTTACTACGGGACAATACTGAGACAATGTCTAGGAGGGTAAATGTCCAAATATTACTCAAGCTTGATCTTCATTCTAGTTGGCGTCAGCAAAAATGTCAGCAGAGGTAATAAAGTCTTTGATGTTTTTTGAAGTTTTGTGGATTTGTTACATGAGCGCAGGGTTAATTCTAGCTGACCAGGTGCGCACGTCTATGTTTGTTTGCACTGAGCGATACATGTTGAACTTCACCTGTTAATCACAGTCCTACTTCCATTCCTAATTACTGCAGCAGATGACTGACTGTTAACATGAGCCAAACCAATTCTTTGCTAGATCAAACCGCTAAAACTAGCGATGTAGCATTGCGTCACACTACGAATAGCTAGTACAAGCATCAATAAAAAAGCATCTCGTTAATAAACGAGCTACACAGTTTTGAAAACAGTTAGCTACTGTTACACCTTCGAAAAACGCAGTTACGTTAGTGTTGTTGCTACTGTATCTTTTAAAAGTGACTCGTTATTTTTTTATTTTTTTTTTTGCAAATCACTTCCTAGTAAAATCGCTTTTATTAAAATGGTTTAGTTCTCATTAAATTCCAACTTTTAGATTGATAAAAGTAAATATTTCATAAAATGAAGTTGTTTAATATTCTGTTGATCACATTCTTAACGTCATACATGACATATAAATAAAAAACATGACCACATTAATTATTAATTAATTATTAATATGATACTTTATAAATATTAATTTGTACTGTTCACATTTATTAATATTAATGCATTTTTTTTTATAATAATAACAACTATATAATAGTATAACAAATATATATTAAGTATTTATATATATTTATATTTTGACTGTGACTGTTATATTTTGGTGTATGTGTTTAGCTACTGTAATGAATCTAAAAAAAATAGTTAAACAATAACTATACAGTACAATATAAAACCATTATACATTTTATTTTTTTTCAAAATATTATTATAAGTATTAAAAATATCCACTAAGAATAAATATTGCTGAAAAATTACAGTAATTGATTCATATTGTTAAATACTGATGAATCATTAATTGTAATATTATTGTATTTTTCCAAATAAGAAAGATAAAAAAACAATTGTATAGACCTAATATTATAACAAACATGTAATATTCATAGTATTATTTAATATTATTTTTATTGGTATATAACATATTCACGCCAAGCTAAATGTAAGGGAAAAATAGCATGATATTACCGTCAACATCACACACAGCTACCCCTCATTAAGGTAGTCACGTGACTTCAAACCATAATAGACATGACTTCCACACCACAGCTTGTTTTACTCATCGGGATAAGTGGCTTAATGCGTCTCCGGACTGGACCGTTTAACTGACCACACGAAACACTTACATGTAAAAATCGCAGGACAGATTAGAAACCTACGTGTCCAGACAGCTTTCTGTTTGTTAACCACGCGGAACAGATCAACGCAGTGTAAGAGAAAGACAAGCCTACCACCTAGTGGTTAAACATAAACATTGCAGATGAAAAGAAATAATGTTATTACAATAACAAATACACCCAGTCTGTAAATGAATCAGTAAAGCATTATATAAGCCCCTTGACACGTTTTAACCCAATTTGAATGGTTTCAAAGAGAC
This sequence comes from Carassius auratus, assembly GCF_003368295.1. Classification (NCBI taxonomy): domain Eukaryota; kingdom Metazoa; phylum Chordata; class Actinopteri; order Cypriniformes; family Cyprinidae; genus Carassius; species Carassius auratus. The sequence goes on along the minus strand of NW_020523440.1, from coordinate 275,475 downwards.
TTGATGTTTTCATAAATTACATAACAGCATAACAGCGATGCCGCCACGAGGGGCGTATGTGAAAGAAACGTTTTTGAACTAACACTCGACTGTAGCGAATGTCAAGTTTAGCTATTTTCCGATTCAAAAATCAATATTTTATCAGAACAGAGTTATTCGGGACACTTTAGCACCTGGAGAGCTGCCCTCGTCCGTTACTTGTACCGCGCGCGTCTCCAAGCGATGACTCGGCGTTCTGAGGAACCTTTGAGAGAACGAAGCCCCGCCACTGCGAAGCGCGGCAACAGGTCATCGCCATGACAACAGCGACAATGAGTGAGTCTCGCCGCTTGATTTGTATGGAGAGAAAAGTTCACCTGAAATACACCCCAGTGGCTTTCTTCTTTCTTTTTCGGACGCGGAGGGAATCCGGCCAAACTAATCAAAACTTTCTCTCCGATCAACCACCCGCAAACAGAACACACACATTTCGTTCCTTAGCGTTCAAAAGGTCAAGCGATGAAATATTAGGTCGTAATTGTCGTTAAATCCTGGTCCCTGACTGTTTCACTGCGAAAAGCAGCCCAAGCTCAGCAGAAACAGCATTATTTACCAACTGAGGTGGCAAAATTACAGTTGTTTATCTATTTTTATATCTGTGCACAAATATGCAGTGTAATTTTTACTGTTTGACTAAATAATAAAGAAAATGTTATATATTATTAAAAATGCACATTAAGAATGATTTAATTGGTCAAACACACAGACAAAAAGTGTCCGACATGAGTTTTTTATTTATTTTTATTTTTATGATTGCAGTTCACGGGATGAACATTTAAGGCCACAAAAATGCTAACATAAATTAAGAACAAGTTATAATATATATAAATAAAACTTTTATATTATTCTATTATTCATTGTGAAATCAGGATTAATATTTTTAGGAGTTTTCTTAATAACAAAATCACAATCAGAAAATTTTATACAATTGTATATATATATATATAATATTATATATATATATATATATATATATATACTTATTTTGAATATTTTCAGTCTGTTTCTGAAGGTCATGTAACCCCCGCTCTCTGTGAAATCCTATTGGTCCAAAGTCCTCTTACTTGTGAGATGATATTGTGTTCAATCGAAAAGAACCACTGAAAAGTAAAAAACAAATCAATGAATAAATTCAGAACATTTAAAACTAATAAAACCTAAGTTAAATCAACATACCAATCCAGCAAAGTGAAGTATCAGCAGTGAATGACTTTTTCACCCTTGTGGTTTTAGTTTGTTTGTTTGTTTTGTTTTTAATGCAGTTTTCTAAACACACAAACGCTAATTTTAGTGAATTTGTGAAAGTGATAGATAGAGCCATAGTAAGAAAACAGTAGTCAATGAGAGCATGTGATCCTGAGCGTGGCTGGGGCTCAGAATGAGTTTTTTGTCAGGCCCTCCACCAGTATCCCAGAGTGCACTGGGCAGCCAGTCATATGGCTGACACAACGGGCAGAGAGAGAACAGGTTCCTCAATCCAGTGTTCAACAAAAGCTCATTTATTCAGCCGTTTTGTACAGAGGAGGTTATTCACAGACTAAAACAAACACACACACATTTGATTTTATGGTGGAGACTTTGCATCAATGTTTGTTTGTTTGTTTAAGTGTTAAACAGCATCAATATTAATATATTGTTATTTATTAATTATTTAATAAACTCATTTAGTTTTTTATTTATTTTGATGTAATCTGTTAACTAGAGTTATTGATTAATTAATTTATTTTAACTAAATATCAAGTTTAACTTCTAAAGGCCTCATATTGTTATTTATTTTATTTTTATTTCAATTAATTTCATTTAGTATCAAATCAAATAATTTTACCTGTAAAGGGCCACAAATAATTTTATTATAATTGTATTTCTTAATTATTTTGGTCATTTGTTTTGTTTATTATTTATTTGAATTTGATTTCAAGTGTAACCATTGAAAGGTATATATATATATATATATATATATATATATATATATATATATATATAATATATATATATATTATATATTATATATATATATATATATATATATATATATATATATATTATATATATATATATATATATATATATATATATATTATATATATATATTATATATATATTTTTTTTTTTTTAATTTCTATAATTTATTTGTTTTCACGTTATTGATTTAATTTTAAATAAAGTTTAACCATTTAAGGGTCACATTTTATTAAACTATTATTGTATTTATTATTTTTTATTAATTTACATTGTTTATATATTTTAAATGAAGTTTGACTAGTAAATGACCTCATATTATGTTATTAAATTAATATTGTATATATTGATTATTTTATAGTTTTTTTTTAATCTATTGTAATTTAATTTCATGTAATACTAAGTTGAACTTTTAATGGATTTTTAATTATTTAATATATTAATTATTTGTAAATATTTTAACATAATTTTTATTTTATAATAAATTCTTAAATTAAATTAAAATTACATTTAGGGATATTTGGTATCCCCCACCCAAAAATAAATAAATAAAAAAATAAAATAAAGCTGAACCAGTGGATCTGGATCAAAACAACAGTGCCCATGAATGAACAGTCATCTGAGTCAGTCCATCCGAAACGGACGCTGCTCCCAGATCACAGTGTGATGAACAAATCAACACATGAGTATAGAGAGGCAGAGAAATGGATTATTGATTTGTTGATGGGGTGTTTTATCCATCTGACCCCTGAGAAAGGCCGTCAGGACAGTGAGGCCCACATAAGAATACAGTGTTTGCTGCCAACAACAGTGTGCTTGTGCTGTGTATATGAAGCCACAAAAGACACATTTATTATGGCGAAAAAAACCCGTCCGACAATCCCAACCGTCTGGCACGCTGGACAAATGCCAGGGAGGTGTGGATGAAGGATCGTAGTGCCCATGACTGCATTCCCATGCACCTCTTCATTTTTATACGGAGGATGACTTCATGATTTAAGATTTCGCTGTTTATATAGGCCTAGAACAACTGTAGAATAGTAATAATCATTACAAACAATTTAATACATTATAATATTTACCAATTTCTTTATTAATAACTAGTAAGTATATCATAGTAAGTATACAAAATTTTGAAAATACAAAGCAACAATAATGCACAAATTTCACTAAACATTTAAATAATAATAAAAAAAAATTATAATATTGCAACTACATAGGGACAATGCTTACCAATAATAGGCTTTCATCTTTATATGTGTTTAAACAGTAATTATCGATAGTTGGGAAAAGTATATTGCATTGAAACATACCATAAACTTTCATGTTTTTGGACAACAAAACAAAAGAAAAATATTTGATCATATTAGATTATATTATGTATGAGAGTGTTTGTTCTCGGTGTTAAAGCTGTTTAATAGTCCAGTGGTGTTTAGGACACACGTCTGGCCAATTCTATAACAGAAAAGGATCGGCTGATTAACATGCCACACCACTCACTTCCTCTCAAACACACTATTGTCGTCCTCCGAGATGCAGGACAACAAAACACTTGTGTGCGCTTATGGGCCAACAGAACTCCCAAGAAAGATCAAAAGGAAAACGAATAGGAAAAATGAAATGAACATATATTCCATATGGCCTACAGGCAAAAAGACTAGACGACTAATTTATAAAATCAAGACACTGTATTTAATTCCTTGGAAAAAGACTGACCATGACAATACTTGTTTCAAAGAAAAAAATAAACAAAATAAAAAGCCTGTTCAAACAATAACATACTTAGTATTAAATTTCAGAAATTCAATAACATCAAAAAAATCTACCAGATTTTACAGAAAACAAACAAACAAAATGTTAAAAAAAACCTAGTTTAATTTTCTTACAGATATTACATGTAAATAATGCATTGTGCTTTAAAAGTTGGCAAATGATTTATTTTGTGTATATAATATCAAATTTCAAGCTTCGTTACTCAAATGTGTCACACAAGTGTTATACTTTGTGTGTGTGTTTGTATTAATCTCTTTGTATCTCACTCTGAATGTGTCTGTAGTGGAGTGAGAACAAGGTCAGAAGCTCATTGGTCAGTTTTGGTGATTGACAGGTCAGAATCTCCAAGCTTAAGGCCCCTCCCTTTCAGACCTATAAATTGACTCCCATCTCACTCCACTCTGAATCGCCTCATTCGGACAAACTCTCTGCTGGTAAGTTTTTATCATTGCTATGTTTTACAGCTTATTTTGCTCCAAGCTTTCCAAACTGCAAATTGCAAAACTAACTATGTAATGAGTAGAAATGTGTTTGCAAAAGACAGAAAGAAAGTTAATGGTCCATAAAATTGCTTCAACACTTAAACTTTTAAAGTCATTTGAGGGAAAATTTAAACAGCTTGAAATTGCTTTCAAACATTTTCACATTTTTAGTGCTTATTGCTATTCCAGAAAACGTTGAACGCTAGACTACATAAAGATGTCAGACTTGGAGAGCTGCCTGGGAACCATCATTGAGGTGTTCCACAAATACTCATCCAAAGAAGGTGACAAGTACAAATTAAAAAAGAGCGAACTCAAGGATCTGCTCACCAATGAATTTCCGACTCTTACCGAGGTAATTAAACTTAAAACTTTTTTTTTACACTTCACTTTGTCTTGAAATTTAAAGAGTATTTGATTTACAGTCAAGGCATTACATCAGAATTCAGTTTTTGTGTCAAAATTGTATTATTAAATATTTGACGGTAAGCAAAATTATCTATTTCCTACCTCTTAAGTTTTTTTCTTTTCCAACTCTTACCAAGTAATTAAAAGTAAAAAAAAAAAAATCCTCTACACTTTGTCTTGAAGTCAAGACATTACGTCAACAAAGTCAAGACATTACGTCAGAATTCAGTTTTTGTGTCAAAAATTTCGATTAAATATTTAACGCTAAGCAAGTTATCTATTTTCCTACTTCTTTAGCTTTTTCTTTTCCAACTACTACCAAAGTAATTAAACAAAATAATAATAATAATAATAATAATAACTGCTCTTCGTCTTGAAATTTAAAGAATGTTTGATTTACAGTCAAGACTTTATGGAAAATCGAGTTTTTGTGTCAAAAATGTATGTTTAATATTTAATGCTAAGAAAATTATCTATTCTCCTAATTAATCTTTTTGTTTTCCAACTCTTACCAAAGTAATTCAACTTATTTATTTTTTTACTCTACACTTTGTCTTGAAATTTAAAGAATGTTTGATTTACAATCATGGCATCACGTCAGAATTCAGTTTTTGTCTCAGAAATTTACGATTACGATTATGTTAAGCAAATTGTCTATTTTCTTACTTCTTAATCTTTTTCTTTTCCAACTCTTACCAAAGTAATTAAACGTGTAAAAAAATAAAAAAATAAATAAAGAATGTTTGATTTACAGTCAAGATTTTATGTGAAAATCGAGTTTTGTTTCAAAAAGTTTCGATTTAATATTTTTTATGCTAAAGGAATTAGCCATTTTCTTATTTTTATAGCTTTTTCTTTTTCCGACTCTTACTGAGGTGATTAAACTTATTATTATTATTTTTTTTTAACACTGCATTTTGATTTACAGTCAAGGCTTTATGACAGAATTGAAAAAAAAAAATCATTTTCATTTCTTTTTGATCTCACTCAGCATGTGAAAGATCAAGCAACATTGGACAGTTTGATGGAAAGCGTGGATACCGATGGTGACTCGGAGTGTGATTTTCAAGAGTTCATGACCTTCATCACCATGGTTACCATCTGTTGCCATGAGTTTTTCGAACACAACGAAGACGAATGAGTCGAATTAAAAAAACAAGTATTCATAGCATAATAGTAATACAACACATTGATTCTCTTAAAGTTTGCTTTGTTCTTTTTCGTATCATATTAGGATTGTTGTTTAGTTTGAACAGAATGTATATGCAGCTTGTACGACAGTTTGTTTTGCTAGACTCAAAACCAGTTTATTACAAAGCATGCTTCTATTATTTTCCTAGGCAATTTTTTTCTCAAAGACATCCCCATCATAAATCTCATCGAGTGCAATGCGGACCAGGTGTTGCGCTCTTGCCATTTCAGTTCCAGGATGATTGTGAAATGTTTTTCCTGATTAGCTTCAGACTATTAGGCTGCTATTGACTTACGTCAGATTGTTCCAGGGGCCTGAGACAAATCATGCTGTGCTTTAAGAAGACCCACCAAAGCAAATTATTCCTTTGAAAATATCTAATATGATGTTTACAACCATCCATAAATGGTTTGGAATTTCAAATCAATCCCATGTTATTAAAGCATGAAAACTCATTTTTTCATGTATTTAGATATCCAGAAATGTTTAATAGTAATGGTTGTGTTTTTAAATGTAAAGATCTTTGAGCCACTTCTTTATACTCTTGCTTTGTGAAATGGTGCTCCATCATATAAAATGCACAGATCACCAAACTATTCATGGATCGTTAGAAGAAGCCACTCTTGCAGAACATTTTGATACCATTCTTTATTCATGGCAGCGTTTTTGGGGACAATTATGAAAGAGCCCACTCCTTTGGTTGAAAAGCAACCCCACACACGGATGGTCTCACGATGCTTCACCTCACAGGACTCATGGTAGTGTTCACCTTTTCTTCTCCAAACTATTTATTTTCCAGATGTCCCATACAGGCAGAAAGGAGATTCATTAGAGAAAATAACTTTTTACCAGTCTTCTGCTGTCCAATCATTGCAGAATTTCAGTCTGTCCTTGATATTTTTCTTGGAGAGAAGTGGCTTCATTGCTGCCCTTCTTGACACCAGGCTGTTGTCCAAAAGTCTTGGCCTCACTGTGCATGCAGATGCTCTCACTCCAACCTGTTGCCATTCCTGAGCAAAAACTCTGCACTGCTGGAGACACAATTCCATAGCTGACTCCTCAGGATAACTCTGGGACATCCTGAAGACTTCTTCATTGCAGTTGAACCTCTTTACTTGAAGTTCTTGATGATCCAGTAAATGGTTCTTTCAGGTGCAATATTCTTTGTAGCAATTTCCTTGCATGTGAAGCCATTTTGCTGCAAAGCAATGATGGCTGTACGTTTCTTTGGAGGTAACCATTGCTAACAAGAACACAATGATTGAAGGCACTTCCCTCCTTTTATAGCAATCAGTCTGCTCTTACTTTTTGGTGTGGAAGCAGCTCTGTTTTATCATACTAGATATGTTTGGATGCTCTGTTATAATGCTACTATAATGCTTTATATATATGTTTATTTGTTTTTCTCTTCTGATTTGGGACATGTCCACATATGGTACTACATCAGATGCAGGATGTTTTGCAATGCAAACTCAATCTGATCAGCAATACTGGAATTCATATGATGGATGAGGCAATGAGTCACTCTAGGTTTTACTTACCATTAGTTCTCTGTGTGATGGTAGTCAGTGGAGGGACAGTGAGGTGTAAGATTAGGGCCGGTGACACACTGGCTGCGTGGCGTGAGCATGGCAGTTCTGCTTCGTGTCAGCTGCGTGGCGGCTGCTTCAGGTTTTCTGTGTCTTTACACACCAGAACTGTGCCTGACGCGGCGCTGGCGCGCTATGCTGCTGTAGGTGACATAGAGGGAGGCCGCTGACAGACCAGGCTCTTGTCTTCATGACAACAATATCTGTACTTCATGTTGAGCATACAATATAAAGCATACTGATAAAGGACGCCGTCAACCAGTATTGATGGCAAAATAGACTACGTTTGACAATATTTGGCAATATTTGGGTGCAATATTTGAAAATCGAAAATTATTAATTTATTTTTTAATTACATTTCTATCTGAATATATTTCAACCTATAGATTTTCAAACATCAAAGTGTCATGAATTAATATGAATTTGTGTACAAATGACATTAACATATTTTCCTATTCTATTTTGCCTGGAAACGCTTCCAACACGCTTGCGTGTCACGTGAAAAATAGCGTCGGTTCTATTTCTAGCATGCACGCATTTTTTCTGAGACGTGCGTCTCATGCAGGCAGTCTGCAAGCTCTAACCTATTAACATGGGAACCGAATTGAAGCGGACATGCCACGCAGCCTGAGACCATTGCGCCACGCATCCAGTGTGTTGCCGGCCTTATGGTGAAATCTTTAGACAAGCATAACATGAGGGAAAACTAGAAAGGCTTTTCTCTCTTTCCTTCATCCTGGCCTCGCATTAATTAGCAGTCTTCTGTGTCTCATGTGTTATTTATTCAAACAATGACTGATTCAAAATAATTGCTTATTTCTTCTTTGAAAGAAACAATAAACAAGTCATTAAAATTTTCACTCAATAGATATTACTATGTGGAACTACTTGTCAATGTGGGATCAGAAATGTAAGCTACTTACTCAACTTTTGGTATAGTTTAAGCTACCGAAAGAGAACAATATCTCCCTATGACGAGTGGGGCGGGGCCGAGAGACGTGGAACAGGAGCGAGGCCGGTGGAGTGATTGGGAAATGAGCGACACCTGCTCGACCCACCAGTATCGAGTCCCACGGAGGAGATGGAGGAATATAAAACCAGAGCGACGACAGTGACGGACGAGAGAGGACCAGGCCTGGGCTTTAGTTTGTGTTTTGAATATTGTTTGTGAATGACAGTCTGCCGTGAGGGGCTGCTGTACTGTTTTGTGTTTGTTTTTGTAATTAAAGTTTCATTTTGATTGTCCGCCGGTTCCCACCTCCTTCTTCCCGAAGATTATAGAGTTTTTATTCGTTACACTCCCAATTGTGCTTCAATGTTGTCACTTCAATAACTTCTCACAAACTGCAAAGCCGTCATAGATAGTTCTAACGTGAAATTTTCAAATGTGTAACGGGGGCATATCATTTTTGAATTTGCATCATTAAAAGAGTTTAAGGCATTCAAACACAAGACGCTGAAAACCTCACCTGAGTAGCTAGTTACTTGCGTGCTTTGTGCGGTGCGCACGCAGGCACCAGTGCTTTAAATGGTAAATGGACTGCATTCATATAGCGCTTTCAACAGACCATATGGTCATCCAAAGTGCTTTACAATTTGCCTCACATTCACCCATTCACACACTCATTCAACACACCGACTGCGGAGCCAGCCATTCAAGGCGCTATCCAATTGTTCGGGAGCAGCTGGAGTTAGGTGTCTTGCTCAAGAACACATCGACACTTGCTCAGGTGGAGCCGGGGATTGAACCACCAACCTTCCGGTTTGTAGAAAACCTACATGAACCACTGAGCCACTGTCGCCAAAAACGCTTTATAAAAACAAGACTGCATAAATGGCCATACATCATTATGGTTGTGGATATCTGAGGCGCCATGTCCACAATGATTCACAACCACGTAATAACAATATAATTTTTTTTTGATACTGGTGTAATTTCACAATTATCGATTCCAGTTTTGAAACCCCAGCAAAAATAAAAATAAATAAATAAATACAATACAATACAATATTCCATGATATATTGAAAGTGAAAATCTGTTGATTTATTACTAATTTATAATTTTTGTGGTATTTTGTCCAGCTGAAGGATCATGTGGCGGGACGTTAAGAGGAACAACGGGGACAATATCAAGTCCCCACTTTCCTTCAGAGTATGAGAACAATGCTGACTGCACGTGGAGTATTCTGGCTGAGCCGGGAGACACTATTGCCTTGGTCTTCACAGACTTCCAACTAGAAGATAGATATGACTTTCTAGAGATCAGTGGCACAGAAGCACCATCGATATGGTGAGTAAACTGGCCTCTGTTACTACTTTTACATTGCAATCTGTTCTCATCTCAGACCTATGTTGAGCAACAACACAATAGGATCCCTTTCATGGAATTAGAGCTGAATTACTCTTTTTGTATCCTTATTCAGGCAGGATTTATTTGGTAAATTACTTTTGAACAGTGGTTGTTTACAGAGAACATCTGTGATTTAAAACAAGTACAGGACTGGGATCTATGTAGTTATTACAAAGGTGAGACTGTCCATTGTATGGATGTGCATTTACAGAAAATCATGTGCTCTTTGTGTTGTGTCGGATTATGGACCTGTTTTGTTGTGTTTTCCCTCCCCATGTGCTCTATGACCCAGTTTCTCCAATGTTTGATTGTGTTCATGTCATCCAGGTGTGTCTTGTAATTACCCCCATTACCCTATGTATTTAAGTTTATCTACTTGGTGAAGAATGCATGTCTCCTGTTTATTAAAGATTATTATCCTGAATCTCCTTCGTCTCTGCATTCCATGCACCTCACAGTACACAACAATACAGAACACCTGACAAAAAATTGTAAACGTGCGTTCCCTCTCCATTTTGTTCTTGTTCTTGCTCCATCACTTTTCTTGATCATGGCATATTGCCATTGACCTGTTGACCACCCAGACACCATTGGACTGAACTAGAGAGAGGTGATCATCCAGTTTCTGGAGAGAATCCACCCCAGATCCAGAGTACCAGCCATTCCCAGAGCCCACCCTCATTATCCCGCAGCAAGGAGCACAATCCTGAGCCCACCGATGACAGAGAGCCTGAGCCCATTGCTACCACAAGCCATTGCCACACGGAGTGACAGACTTACCAGTCTGAACTGAAAATTGTCTGCCAGCCCTGTCGTTACCCTGTCTGATATGCTTCCAGTGTTGGGAGTTGCGATTTGGTGTGTGTTGGCAGCGCACACCTGCCCTGAGAACCCTGGGGCTCTAGATGTGCCTTATCCGTCCGACACTGTCAGACTCCTCCTATGTCGCTCCAGCTCCACCACGGCCTTCTAGGTCCCCCACCTCCGCCTCAGTTGACTGAGCCATCTGCTCGGCCTTGGCCCTCCAGATCCCCACCAAAGTCCTGACTCATCGGCTCTCCCTCTCAGCCTTGGGCTCCTCCACCTGCTCCGCCACCATTGGTCAGCCCCGTGGAGTCGTCAGTCCTTCCTCTACCATGGCTACTCTGTCCGTTGTCTCCACGCCTTCACGGCTGTGGCCTTTGATCCTGCCTGGCTTTGCCTGTTCCAAATCCCTCCTGTCCTCCTTCCTGGTTCCTCACTCCATCTGGTCTGCCCTGGCTCCTCCTGTCTCCTCAGGTGTGTCTTGTATTCACCCTCATTACCCCCATGTATTTAAGTCCCAGTCTGTGTGTTCTGTCTTTGTCTGGTCTACTTGATGTATGTGTGTCTCTGAAAGCCTGTGTATCCCCATCAAAGTTTATTAAATACTTTTATCCTGAATCTCCTTCATCTCCGCGTTCCTTGCTCCTCACAGTAGCAACTGTGACATTGTGAGAATCACAGACCTTTTTTGGGGGGGATGGGGGCGGCATCGAACATGTGAATTTGCTTTTATTTTGAAGCACAAGATGCCTTTTAGAACATTTGAAACTATGTTACACTCAGACTGTTATGTTGACAGAATACTGATGGTAATATATTGTATATTTGATATTAAATAAAATAAGTTGGGAGATATTGCATTAAAAAGTGTGATCCTCATCCAAATAGGGCTTTGCCTGTCTTTCAGGTATTGATCTCACTGATTATTCTTGTAACATATCACTTGTTCTGTGACTTGCTCTTTGATTGTGTCCCCACAGCTGTCAACTTGATGATCACCACTCGGTGGTTTAATACATTTTTCCTGTTTTATGTCCTCACCTGTTTCTGTCCGTCTCCTTTCATCAGACACTTCTTCACCATGTTTTCATAGGTTTGCAATTGTGACCAAATGTAAGTTCTAGCCTAGTAAGAGATGCTAAAGAAGGCTCTGCCTGAACTCTATTAACTTCAAGCTCTGTGAATAAATATGCCCTCACTCTAGATTTGTGGAGCATTGAGGCTTTGTAGTCACACAGGCTCCCTCACAAATAATTAGCTTTTCCACTTCACCAAAACACAGGTTCAAAATTACACAACATGGCTGATAAATAAACAACAGGAATGCTATTTACAATGCATCAGAAAGTAATATCAAGATGTTCCCCCTCAGGGAACTCGAGCTGCATCCGAAGACACTATGCGAACACCCCAGCGTGACCATGCTCTGAATCACATGTAAAATCAGTCCAATAGAAGGGAGAGATGTCATTGCTATTGACATAGTGACCAGGAATCTATGAGGTGGTATGAAGCACGTGAGGCGGAACCAGTGTTAGCTTTCTGTGATTCAGCAAGCACTCTGTGTTGTGTCAGTCATATCACTCTTGAGAGTCTTATTTGATGTCATCCATCATAAAAGAAGATATAAGAACAATGTCCATTCCTCCCTGCCCTCGCTAAATCACCATGGGGATACATACAGTCTGTGCATTGTTTGCTTGGGGGTGAGCCAATTGCCTGCATTGTGAGAAAATGCCATTGCTCTTGCTTTGCCCATGAAAGGCTCTCTTTGAAGAGGGAGCTTTCGCCAGTCTTCTTTGTTATGCTGGTCCCGCTTCAGCCAAGACTGAGTGGGCGGCTGCAATCGTGGGGTTTGCAGTTGGATTTGGCGGAGGGAATGAAGACGTGTGTGCCCCAAAGTGACTTACAAGAGTGGAGGTAGGAGAACACAGGTAGACTTTATCCTATGTAGAAGAGGCAATCTGAAAGAGAATAGTGACTGTAAAGTGGTAGTCGGAGAGAGTGTAGCCAGACAGCATAGGATGGGTAGTGTGTAAGATGACTTTGTTGGTCTGTAAGAAGAAGAGGTCAAAGATAGAGAAGAAAACCAAGTGGGGGAAGCTGAAAAAGGAGGAATGTTGTGAGGAATTTAGACAGAAGTTTAGACAGGCTCTGGGTGGTCACGTAGTGCTGCCAGATGACTGGGGAAACTACAGCAGAAGTAACCAGGGAGACAGGGAGAAAGGTGCTGGGTGTGTCATCCAAAAGGGGGAAAGAAGATACGGAGACTTGGTGGTGGAATGAAGAAGTTCAGGATAGTATACAGAGGAAGAGGTTAGCCAAGAAGAAGTAGGACATGGACAGGACTGAAGAGAATAGACAGGAATACAAGGAGTTACAGCGCAGAGTGAAGAGGGAGGTGTCTAAGGCCAAGCAGAAGGCATATGACGAGTTGTACACTAGGTTAGACACTAGAGAAGGAGGGAATGACTTGTACAGGTTAGCTAGGCAGAGGGATCGAGATGGGAAGGATGTGCAGCAAGTTAGAGTTATTAAGGATAGAGATGGAAGGGTGCTCACAAGTGCGGAGAGTGTGCAGAGGAGATGGAATTAATTAATTTCATTTATGTATTTATGTATGTGTACACACATACAAGTGCACCATGGTTTTCTCAAATAATTACAGTTACACCAAATATGTACAGTTAGGTTGTTATTTAATAATTAGGATAGGCCTAGTTAACTAGATTATATTCATGGGGCATGATGATTGCTGTCACCCAAGGAAAATGACCATAGTTTGGAGTGTGGTAAGAACATGAACAACCAAAATACATTTAAATCAGGGCCAAAATCTCTCTAGAAGACCATATAAAGAATCACATAGGACTTTTCTGCACAGGCTACCAAAACCTTTCCAGTTATGAAACTACTATTACTGTGTGTAAGATCAAATGTCATGCATGTCACGCTTAAGGGTGATTCATCGGCATCCCTGTTGTCTGTGTCCTGTCATTGTCTGCAGCTCGTGACCTGGGCAATCAGCGCTGATACATCGGCGCTGGTGTGTGAAGATCACGAGCTGATTGCCCTCACCTGTCGCATGTTCCCATTTTCCCTTATATTCTCTGCTGTGTCTGTCCCTTGTTGTCAGTAGATTTTGTGTTGACTTTGTGACAGTACTGTGTGTCTGTTTCCTTACCTGTTTTCCACTGTGTTACTCAGGACATCTAGACGAGGTGTCTTACATTGTCCGCGTGCCTGAGATCCTCTGTCTCGTTTTTCCACGTCCCGTTGGGCATTTTACCAGTGGTGGTCTCCACAGCGTGTGTCCGCAGGTGACTGTACGGACGGCTCTGGAGTTGTTACACTTGGGTTTTTGTTCGTGTGTGTGTCTTCACAAATTTGATTATTTTTGGATTCTCCGTTGTACTAGTGATGTCTAATTCGTGAACGAATTGTTCAATTTAACCGGTTCTTCTTAGTGAACCGGTTGAACCAGTTCACCAAATCGAACTGAATCATTTGAAAACTGTTCGCATCTCCAAAAAGCATTAACCCACAAATAACTTAACCTGTAAACCTTTTTAATGTGACTGACACTCCCTCTGAGTCAGAATAAACCAATATCCCGAAGTAATCCATGTACTCAAACAGTGCACTGACTGAACTGCTGTGAAGACCAAACTGAAGATGAAAACCGAGCCGAGCCAGATGACGGACGAACACACCCACTGTTGGAGCAGTTCTCGTTCTCAAGTCAAGAACCAGTTGCATCGGTTTTCGGATCACCAGTACACTGAACCGATTCTGATTTGAGAACCGATGAACTGATGATACTGCGCATGCGTATAATTTAAGTATTTTATTTCTTTATTATTATTATTATTTTTTTTATGTTTCTAATCTGTATATTGTAGATAATGTATAGGCCAAAAGGGGTTTTCAGGGAAGTTGGACAATAATTAAGACTCTAAAGACTCAGTATTTATAGTTAATGATGACACATTCACAAATGGAGTTTGTAGTAAACAGAACATGAACACGAGTAAAGTAGCTGATGTTACTGAACTGCAGCAGTTAGAGTGGTTAGAGCGATTCTCGTTCTCGAGTCAAAAACCGGTTGCATCTGTTTCTTTCGGACACGTCCGTTTCGAAAACCGAGGAGCTGATGATACTGCGCATGCGTGATTCAGCGTGAAGCCGACTGACTCACTGCGCGTCTGAGCCGAACTGGTTCTTTTGGTGATTGATTCTGAACTGATTCTTGTGCTAATGTTATGAGTGCGGGTAAACCGAGTGCTTGAATGAAGGGCAATCTGGCGAGACGTAAGTTCATTTAATAACAAATACATCGCAATGGATTATGTATAGTAAGTGGATCATGGTTTCTGTGCTGATGACACCAAATTTATTTACTCTATATCTTCAAGACTTAAATCCTCATATGCACATTATTGCTGTTACAGTATTTGGGTGTGTTGTTGCAAAACTTAATTGTAAACTTTTCATGATTATGAGGTTTCTATCTAAAGTTATGATTACTGACTTTATATATTTGTATGTTTGATAGACGTGATGCCATTACGTCATCGCCAATGATGTCATTACGTCGAGCATAAAAGAACCGCTGAACCAGTTTTTTCAACCGGTTTATTGAATCGAACCGTCCGAAAGAACCGGTTCGCGGAAAAAAAATCGAACTTCCCATCACTAGGTTGTACCAAATGAACTGTTTTAGTTATCTCTTTGCACACCTGACAATGCATGCTTGACCATTTTGTGTAAGGTACACACTCATGCACACTTACCTGCATGTCCCATATATGGCAGTCAGTGTTTGGAAGAACGGCATTAGCAGTGATGGGAATAACGGCGTTATAAATAACGGCGTTACTAACGGCATTACTTTTTCCAGTAACGAGTAATCTAATTGATTACTCTTCTCATCTTAATAACGCCGTTACCGTTACTGCAAAAAAATGCGGCGCGTTACTATAACTGATGATGAAGCTGTTTTTTTTTTTTCATCAGACCAACTAGATCTCTGAGCGAGAGGCAAATACTTTTTTTTACTGTTCTTCCTTGGTTAGTGGGCAGAGCACGAGACAAGCGCATAAATGCTGACGATTGGCTGAGGTAGAGTAAAATTTCATTGTAAGCCAATCAGAGGTAGAGTTGGGCGGGTTTTCGAAAGCACGCATAGTAGTGATGGGAATTCGGCTCTTTTGACTCAGCTCACTGAAAAGAGCCGGCTCTTTGGCTCACAAACGGCTCTTTAAATGACTTTGACTATAATATTTCAATTTTTATTACATAATTATTTAATTTCTATAGGCTAAATTTGAAAAAAATAGAGTTGGCTCTTCAGATATGCGAGCCAGCTCCCGAAGTTCAACTAAAAAAGCCGGCTCTTAGAGTCGGCTCATTCGCGAATCGCGAACGACTCATCAAAAGCTCATTCGCGAACGAGTCGATCCATCATCACTAACGCTCATTCGCGAACGACCCATCATCGGACAGGACAGGACACACAACGAACAACACAAGCCAGTCAGTCAACGAGAGACAGGTATGGCGACGAGCCCAAATAATCCAAAAGTAGCCTTCTCTAAATAGAAGTATATACATTACTTTTTCCTTCAAGAAATTAAAGAAACAATAAAAGGAAATATCAAAAGTTCCCAAAAATCTATCGTGTTATTTGCATTGATCCACTATATAAACATAATATCTACATACATGCCATTTGATTGGAGGCTAGTCTCACTTTGTCCCACAGCAACTTTTTTTTTTTAGATGTGTGCACAATGTTTCATGTTTCTGTTAATAATGTATTGTATTAAGTGTCCATTTCATTATAATATTCAGATTTATCATAAATAATTGAACATGCACATGTATTTTAAGTTCCTTTAAAGAGGGGTAGAGGTGGGGTCACGTTTGAGCATTTAAAATTTAATTTTACTTGAAAGTAACGCAATAGTTACTTTCTTAAGTAACTAGTTACTTTAAAAATTTGTAACTGAGTTACTAATTTAGTTACTTTTTGGAAGAAGTAACTAGTAACTGTAACTAATTACTTTTTAAAAGTAACTTGCCCAACACTGGGCATTAGGTAACGACGTTATTTTTTCAGTAACTGGGTAATCTAAATAATTAATTTTCCCATCGTTACAACGCTGTTAACATTACTGGACGTTAAATGTTGTGCGTTACTATTCATTGATTGAATAAGCTGTATAATCTGAACGCACCCCTGGCTCACAATTATTATAATATAAGCAATTATTATTGGCTAAGGCAGAGTTGTGTGTTTCATGGTAGCCAATCAGAGCCAGTGTTTTTATACACATGCCAGCACACGCGCCAGCGGCGCCACACACACTCTTGTTGTCTATTGACGTGCAATAAATATCAAAAGTTATGTACGAACACCTGTCTGTTCTTGTCATTTCAACTGACTTGTTAAAACTGCTCAAAAAATACAAATTCTTTAACATATAGCAACTTTTTTTTTAAACAGTAACGCAAATAGTTACTTTCCCTGGTAATGAGTTACTTTTATTATAGAGTAATTCAGTTACTAACTTGGTTACTTATTGGACTATAATAATACTATAATTAATTACTTTTTTAAAGTAACGCTCCCAACAGTGAACTGAGATTTTTTTTTAAATTAAATTAAAATAAAAAAAGGTTGGTAAAGAGCAAACTTAAACGTACAGACACCGCTGTGTTATCGAGGTATTGATTTACCTTTGTTTCTCTAATATTTCTGTTCAATAGAATTTCTGAGATTTTTACAGTCATGTGACAAACTGATACTGAGTTACTCTAGCCTAACAGGCACAGCTATAGAATTTAACAAATAGGCCCACTATAGATTCTTACGGATTACTGAAACATTGGCTGGTGAGCAGCCTCTAAGCCAAGTCTCTTCCATGATAGTCGGAAGTATTTTCTATATTGATCACATTTCAGTGGCATTAAGGAAATTCCCTCTTTTTTTTTTTTTTATGAGATATGCAGTATATTTTGACCACAGACATCTCACTGCATATTTTTTGAGATGCCAGATCAATCAAAAAGACTCCAGAAAGGCAGTAAGTATGTCCCTGATCGATGTCCAGCCTGGTGCTGTTGAATGTGCTGGGCAGCACTGTGTGCGTTTATGTCGTAGAGTCATTACATTGTTCTGACTATTTGGTTTGTTGCTCCATAGCCTGCATTTTATGTTTTTTTTTTTTTTTTGTTTAATCATTATGACACGTGTGTGTGTGTGTGTGTGTGTGTGTGTGTGTGTGTGTGTGTGTGTGTGTGTGTGTGTGTGTGTGTTTTAAACGGCAGTTAAAAGGCAGTTTATTGACCATTGGATGATTGTTTGTTTTGCTTGTGGTAACTGACAAATGATCAATGCTGATCAATCCTGAAGCCCTACTGAGTCAAGCCGATGCAGGTGCATTGGTCAATTGTGGCCTTTATATATGGATACAAGCTTCTGCCAAGAGCATTTACCTTAGAATATTTCTCCTTTAGGACTGTGATACCTTCATCCTGTTATCTGTCTGAGTAAAGTGGTTCTAGTTCAAACTAATTGCCCTCAGTCTTAAGATGTTGCACTCTAGGATCACCCTCATTCTTAGGGACAGCACAGTTTTTTTCATAACCTTCTGTTTTTGGGGCATCAGAAGAAGCTTATGATGCCATCTCTTTTGTCTGGGGTAGAAGAGTCAAGTGAGCCAAAGCTCCTCAAGCACAGAGAGCTGCATATTCAAATCAAGTAACTTTTATTTGTGTAGCGCTTTTTTACAATACAGATTGGGTCAAAGCAGATTTACAGAGGAAAACAGGAAAGTATTTAGTTAATCATGCAAGAGGACAATAAGAAACAGTATTTTTTTTTATTTATTTTTTTTTTTTTTCAAGTTTAAAGTGTGGCAGACTTTGCTTTGCGTGCTACAAATGTTACTATCCAATCCATTAGCCATGCAGAACAGCAGCAGAACTCCTGATGCTACCCTCACAGCCATTCAGCTGGGACCAGTCCCTAAAGATCATGTCTAGAGCTTTTTCAATGCCTTCCCTCTCTGCCATTACAATTTGCTGATATGGGGAGAATGAGTTAAATAAGTTTGTTTATGTTGACCTACTCCTGAACGTTTCCGTGTGCGCAGTAGTATCTCTGATCTCTGATCTCTCTCTCTCTGTGCGAGTGATATGTGTGTGTGTGTGTGTGTGTGTGTGTGTGTGTGTGTTAATTAAAGCAGTGCATTAATATATAACGATGATTAAACTGACGTGGAACTACTTGTGCATTCAATAGTTTTAATGCATACCTGCCACCCAATCATAATGAAGTATTTCAGACAGAACAAATAATAATATTATTATTTAATAAAAGTAGCACTTTCAAATTGTGGCAATTCAGCAAAGCAATTGTTTGTTTGTAGTTCATTTGAATTGTCCCTCTTCCTTTCACTTTTAAATAACTTGAATTAGTGGCAGTTCGACATCAATTGCTTGAATGCAACAACACAATTAAACCTCAAACTCACTTTAAACCATATATAAAACATATAACTTTTATTAACACAACAAATAAAAATACACCATGCTATAGGGCAGGCTATGCCCAATATAAAATAAATAAAATAAAAAATAACTTACATAGTTTAAATAGCCTATTTCCAGTTTTGCATAACCTGAGTAAACATGTATAATATATGACCAAATAAATAAGAAATGTAGAATCTGATCTCTGATACTCTCTCTCTCTCTCTCTGAGTGATGTGTGTGTTAATTAAAGCAGTGCATTAATATATAACGGTGATTAAACTGACTTGGAACTGCCTGTGCATTCAGTAGTCTTAATGCATACCTGCCAGCCAATCAGAATCAAGTATTCAGACAGACTAAATAATGGAATAAAAGTAAATATGTTGTCACTTTTTTTTAAATATATGAAAGCGGGAATTCATGTGTATATATATATATGTGTGTATAGATATAGATCTAGCAATGTACGGGCATAGCCATTTTGAATTGTGCCATGGACTTGGGCAATAAAGATGCATTCTCAGACAATGTTGAGGAAATGGGAGGAATTGAGAAACAGTTTTACTTTGTGGGTCTAATTGTCTAACTGTCAAATTGTGTATCATTTCAGGACATAATCTTTGGCAGCAGGCTGGTCATCACTGAATACTTGAATGTCACCAGTCACTTCACAGTGTGCACATTTTACTTTAGTCCAACCTCCTCTGTTCGTATTGTGCTATAGTACCATATTATATGTGTATTATTATTATCTTTTTTTATATTATACCCACATAGGCTAGTTCAGATCTTACACCAGTAATGCTGTGTTGTGGTCACTGTTCCCAATGGTGTTAGCTGCTGACATGATTTAAAGTGAACTGCAATCGAAAGGGAATGTCTCTGGTTATGCATGTAACCTCGGTTCTCAGAGGTATAAGGAACACTGTGTATATAAGTGTATATACAATTTTTTGTATTTTGTATTTGCATTGACTTGAATGATAACTTGCTGGGGATAAGTGATATTCTAATTATATGACCAGCACCTGTGTGTGTGTGTGTGGGTGTGTGTGTGTATGTATGTATGTATGTGTGTATATATATATATATATATATATATACAGGTGCTGGTCATATAATTAGAATGTCTGCATAAAATATGCATAAAATCTGCATTTTATGTGTGTAATTCATTCATTACACACTGACTGAGATATATTTAAAATGTTTATTTCTTTTAATTTTGATGATTAAAACTGACAACTAAGGAAAATCCCAAATTCAGTATCTCAGAAAATTAGAATATTGTGAAAAGGTTCAATATTGAAGACACCTGGTGCCACACTCTAATCAGCTAATTAACTCAAAACACCTGCAAAGGCCTTTAAATGGTCTCTCAGTCTAGTTCTGTAGGCTACACAATCATGGGGAACTTGTTGACTCAACAGTTGTCCAAAAGACGACCATTGCACAAGGAGGGTGAGACACAAAAAGGTCATTGCAAAAGAGGCTGGCTGTTCACGGAGCTCTGTGTCCAAGCACATAAATAGAGAGGCGAAGGGAAGGAAAAGTTGTGGTATAAAAAAAAAAAGTGTACAAGCAATATGGATAACCACACCCTGGGGGATGATTGTGAAACAAAACCCATTCAAAAATGTGGGAAGATTCAGAAAGAGTTGACTACAGCTGGATTAAGAGCGATCTTTCTCTGTCTATCATGGCAACTACTAGCAAGGGTTTAGACAATGTGTGCATCCGTGTGGGCGTTATTTGACACCCGATGACACACACAATCTTTATGTGAAATAAATGTATAAAATCTAACTGGTCTTATGCCATTAATGTACCAGGGGGAATTATTTTGTGAAATGCTAAATAGTGGAGTATATATTCTGTAGAAAATGCTATTTTCTTATTTAACTCAGTTTATTACTTTATTTATTGATTGATTTATTATGTTTTCTACAACTTAATGATCACATGTATCATATTTGATGGCTTTTTCCTTTCTTTATACATTTAACTAAACTATCCATTTTCAGACAGAGGTGTTATTTTAACACTTAGTGTGGTTGTGTAATGTCTCTGTCTACCACAGCGCTCTAGAATGTTATAATGGCACCACTTGTACAAGAGCATGTAATATTGTTTGAATAAATATATTGCTTTCAGAAAGCTACTTCTTTACTGTAACATTAAAAAAGACATGACATACTGTACACATACCTCACAAATTTTTATGTACGTGGAGGGCTGCTCTTCAAAGGGTCAGTTCACCAAAAAATAAAAATGGTCATAATTTACTCTCCGCCATGTTGTTCCAGACCCATACAAACTCTGAATTGTTGTCCTCCATTGCTAGTCTGTGAGATCAACATTTTCTTTTGAACATACATATTCACTATCATATAATGAACGGCCCCTAAGAACTGCAGTCTTCTACAGTACTTCAAGTATGCCGTGGAGAATCACAGAAAGTGACTGAACATTGTTGCATTGAACAATGAAGAACATTGTTGCGGCATCTCTCAAGCAACGAATAAACACCGCTAACTTGGAGAATGCAGTGAAAACTCCTCTTCTCGCGTCTGCCCTAGTCCCTCAGTGCAAACATCTCAGGTTTCTTGATGAAAACATGAGAGAAGTAACGTTAAGAAAAAAAAAAACTTTTTTGAACATTATAAGAATATTTTTTTCTTGATGCGAGTGGCGCGGATGTAGCCGCCGCCACCAATGAAGAAGAGGATGCAATGCCCACTCGTCGGAAAAGATCTTCTTCTCCAGTTCTTCAGTGATGATTATAATCATCCAGCCGAGACGAGTGGGAACAGTTCTTGCTGGAGCCATGTATTCCACCAGATGAGGATCCCATTCAGTGGTGAAACGGAAACACGAAGCGCTTCACACAACTAATTAGTTAAGCACATCGTTATTTGTGAGTCCCGACAACATTTGTGCCGTCAGATCGCATTTTCTCCACTGCCGGCCTTATTGTTAACAGACTAAGGAGCCAACTTTCCCCCGATCATGTTTACATGCCTGTGTTTCTTAACAAGAACATGTAAAACAATAGAAAAAAAGCATAAAAGATTTGCTTAAAAGTTAAGTGTATGCTATGTTCTACAATAGCCTAATTGCTGCAGGCTGCTTTACGTTTTTCTTTGTTAACTTTTTTTTTTTTTGCTTTAATCTGTACTTTTGTTTGTTTGCACACATTGTTAAAGGTTTTCAGCTACAAAACAGGATGTGTAATGTTCAAGATTATTGTGTGTAGGCTTGTTCAAAATGACAGAAACAATAAATGTTGCGGAAAACTAACGTCTGTCTCATTAAACTTAATTTAAATAAACAAATATCAGAATATTCATTTTTTTGTGAGCTCAAATATTTGAATATGATATTTGTGAGAAACGCCCATCCCTAGTAATTATGCTAGTCTTTATTACATAACACTGTTTCCTTTAGGAAACTAATGTATATTCAGATTAACTGCCAAAAATAAGATAACAAATTAACATGGGTTTAACTGTAACCATAACCATAAACATAACCGTCTATTAAAGCCTCAAAAAATGCATATATTGTAAAATCTTATGTAAATATGACATAAGACACTCACCGACGATATATTAAAAGTTACTCTTCCGTTCAGTAAAAGAAACCTCTGTTTCTGAGGTGAAAACCGCGTCCATGTATTTTTCAATATAAGCTCTTTTATTTCCGCCTTTCATGAAACCTCAAAATACTCCTGGACATAAACAATGAATGCTAACTGTACATTTGGAATCTTTACTTACCATGATGTCTTTCACTCTCTTCTCGCTTCTTTCACACTGAGAAAATGGTGGCTTCTCGCACTGGCGTCGTCCGATGTTAACGTGACATGCATGCTCTCTTTCACGTCCGCAATACTGACCCAATGCTGCTGGGTTATGATAAAATCCAATTTTCAACCCAAACTTGGGTTAAAACAACCTAACATCCTACCCAGTAGTCTCAAACCAGCATTTGGGTAGACAAAACAACCCAGCGTTTTTTTAGAGTGAAACTTCACATCTTTTTTTTCAAGGAAATCATGGTGAGGTTTTATAGGAACATGTAGTCTGAATCTTTAGCTTAAAGGAAGCTTTTTTATTATTATTATATCCATCCCCTCTTTCAATGCTGCTCGTAATGTTGTCTGTGGACTTCATTTTCAGCAGTTACTGCCAGAAGTCATCAAATTGGGCCTGCTCTCTTGACCTCTTGAATAAATTTGGCTACAACTTGTGAATAAAAGAAAGGCCATACTGTTGAAGACCTTAGATCTCTTCTGCTGTTCAACACAATATTTATGTATGACTTACCTGAACCCAGCACCAAACACCATCATTCATAACATTTAATTTAGCCTATATAACAATACATCAACAACAACAATACTACTACTACTACTACTACTACTACTACTACTACTATTTCTACTAATACTACTAAATGTACTTAATATATAATTTGTCTTTATAATATGTAAAATATAATACACAAATAAAATATCATGTTGTTGTTGATGCATTTTTTTTGCAAATTATACAGTTACAACCACCAAACAGAAAATGATTTTATTTTGTTGTTTATTACATGTAAACAACTTTTTTTATTCACTAATTCTTAAGAAACCACCGTTGCTTTAAAGAAACTGGAGACCTATAACCTATAATGATTGCAATGAACTTTTGTAACTTATGTATATTAAAGTGCTATTTCATGCATACTGAGTTTTTTACACTGTTAAAGAGTTGGATTCCCATGCTAAACATGGACAAAGTTTCAAAAATTAAGTTGTACGTTTGAAGGAGTATTTTTGTTCCAAATAGCGAGGCTGAGCACAGACATTTCACTGATCAGAGCGATTCACTGATCAGAGCGAGAGCGTCGTGAAAAGTCACAAAAGAAGTGTGGTTGCCAGGGCAAGACAACTCTGCACAGATTACCAAAAAAAAAACAGCATTAAGGGACCAGTGGATGGAGTTTATTTTTACAGAGCATCAACGGAGTTGTGTAAGTGTTTTTGTTTGTTCCCTGCATTTCGAAGATGCTTGTTTTACAAACAAGGCCCAGTTTGACGACGGATTTGCGCATCGTTTATTTCTTAAGGATGATGCAATCCCAACGAAAAAGGGTCACGATCGTGTGTTGGAACCGCAGGCGGTGAGTAAAACTGCTTAAAATATCTCTGCCTCCTTGTTAGTGCGTTCTGCTCCCATGCCGGAGACCCGGGTTCGAGCCCCGCTCGGAGCGTGTCGTTGCTGCTGCTGCTCTCGTTCAGTTTCAGCCTCGGGATCCGCTCGTGTTTTTCCGGGAAAAATCGGTACAGACTATCTTTCTCTTATGAATATAATAAAACTAAAGACTTTTTGGAGTTATGAAGGATGCAGTACTACTCTATAGGTACTCAAGATTAACAGGATATTGAGTGAAAACAAGCATTTCACCCACCCTTTAAACAGTTGAACCATATACAAACTTGAATACAACACATTGTAAAATGGTGTTCAACCCAACAATTGACATGAATGTTTGAGTAGAAACTGTGTCAAGGGTCTGATTGTTTCTGTAAATGTGTAAAACCCACCTCCTAATGCTTGTGAAGATTCTTTGGGATCAAACTTGCACATTGCAAAGCTGTTTCTTTATTTTAAAATATTTACTCTGTCAAATGTAATTAATGCACTGTTAATTATGTCAAAGTTGATTCTTGTTTCCAGATTGTATGAAAATTTATCCATCCTATTTATTTATCTTTTTTGAAAATATTAACACTTTTATCTGTTGTCCTCCCGATTGTTTAGCTATAGTTTTATCTGCACAGGCCTCTACAAGCAGTCTTATTTTATCAGGTTTTTTTTTTGTTTTTTTTTGTTTTTTTGTTAGCACATTCATCCTTTGCCTCTTCAGCTCAACCTGTTTTTCATGCACTGTTGAACTCCACTTTCTTGAAAAGAATGTGTCAATTGCAAGTCACTGCAGTTTTGTGCCAGACAGGCTTTACCTCACTTACTGCATTTAGCACCACCAACCCCGATTTAATTTCCCCCACAAAATGAATTGAGCCTTTTCGAGTAAATCAGTAAGTATGTAAATACATAAAGGTGCATCGCACAGAAGCAACCCTAAATCAACAAATTAAGCTGAAAATAAGCTTTGTTTTCTTCCAAAAAAAAAAAAAAAAAAATGTGACCTGGACATGTTCTTGAGAGGTTTCATGAGATTCACTCATGAGACAAAGAGAAGATCTCCTCTCCATCACATTGCCAAAAACAAAATAGTCTCCTCATCAAGGAGATGAAGCTCTGATTTGTGATGGAATATTAAATTATACACTAATGACTGTGCTGTAGCTGTCATCATTAATGCTTGTTAAGGATATGAATGATTATTGTCAAGACTGTGTGAATTTTGATTGGATTTAGTTTTGTCTTTGATTTGAGACCATTTTTCCTTTCTCTCAAATTTCATATTTAATATTTCAGATAAATATCCCCTGCAGTCATTTTGTTTGAATGTTTGGCATCAATAATCAGAAAAAGAAATATTGCTCCAGGACTGTAGCTGTGCACTAGTAGTGCATCACACTTGTGATTCAAACCATTACTGTCATGGCTTCAAATTAACCCTTGCATGATAATCCTTAAAATGAACACACACACAATAAGGAACATAATGTTTACACACCTTGCATTTTACAAGGTGAAGGTGAAGTTTTAATAGGCACACTGGAATATGAAAAAAAAAACTGCAGCAGGTCAAAAGCACAAGACATCTTAATGACATCAAAGCTCATCTTGAGTAAAAAAAGTATCAAATTTGTATTTTATTTATTATGGTTTTTTTTTTGCTATTGTGGTAAAGTCTGTATGAATAGATTTAGATTTTCACATTTCACATTTCACATTAGTACACAGTCACATTTTATCTGTGACTGTGTACTAAAGTGAGATGTTGATCATCCATATATCAAGATGCTTTTTAGAAAGAAACAGAAAAGCCCTAGGGTGTCCACGTTTCAAAAGTAGCGTCACACTGCAGGGAATTGGAATATTGAAATGGATGTGCAGTTCATCTGACAAGAAGCATAATTAGGAGATGCATAGACAAATATTTACTCAAGTCTGCATAGAACTTTTAATTAACTATTCTGTTAATCTCTGGCATAATTATCTGGAATAATAGAATCAGGTATATGGATAAAATCTGTTGGCATGCTGAAAGGAATCAGAGCTTGAAATATTAAGTAACATAAATATCAAACTTTAATATTAAATTCCCACAATCAGAAATTCAGAAGTAATGGTTTGGAATGTAAATGGAGTATGATTTTTCCAGCCAAACAACTAGCCAACCAACCAACTACTGTAATTTCTGTAAGAAAAAAAAAAAAAAAAAAAAAATGGAAATATAGATTAGAAAATATATTAACAGGTCTTCCGTCCATGACACTGACTCACTGCTGCGCTGCCAGTTTTAATCTTAATAGCTCTTAACACTGAGTGGATGGTTAGATGCATGATGGGTTAGTATTAAATAAAAAAAAAAAAAAATAATAATAATAATAGTTCTTTCCAGCATTAAGGTAATAACATTACTGTTTTTTTTTTATCATCTTATTGCAGTTATAAATTTGACTGCTAAATGAATGAAAAAGAACTATATTAAAATGCTTGTTTTGTAAAAATTTCTTTGTCATTTGAATATTGATTTAAAAATCATAAATTTTTCAAAAATCTGGGATTTTTTTTTTTTTAGACCATATGCTATTGCCCAACTTTAAAAGCAAGTAAAGAAAGGCTCCCTTTAATATCACTTAAGACAATTACTAAAGCTCTTTTTTACATCGTGTGCATTTTGTTGATTATAATGAGAGAACTTGAGTATAATCATGAGGATGTTTTAATAATCCGTCCATTCTTTAGAGTTTCAAAGATTTAATCGCACAGGTTTAATTTGTTCGTTTCTTGTTTTAGGCTAATTAGGCCTAAATAATGGGAACGAAATTATACAGTGCTTCACGTTTAAACATGCAACAATTTCTTAATCCGTTTACAGGCAAATGTATTTTTCCCAATAAGTTATGTCAAAATAAAGGACCGGTAACAAATAACAAAAAAATGCATGTTGTTTTATTAAAGGAAAAAAATATATTTAAAATATAAATTAAAATATAGGCATAATATATGAAAATGTTGACATTTTGCATATTAATCCATGTAGCCTACCCCCTAAAATAGGCTACCACTTTTAATGCTCCGATGCAAAGTAAACCACAATTTATTTTGAATAATATAACACATAATTAATATAATATAAATAATACTGCACATATTTTAAATGTGTCAAATCTAAAATATGGTTTAATACCATGTAGCTTAAAAAAATAAGCACAGGCTCAGGCTTGACATTTATCCTGCTTGAATTAGTTCTAAGAAATGCACATAACTTCACAAATACCAAACTTTCATATGTGAATATTAAATATTAAATATATTAAATATTCAAACTATAGTGTTTTTTTTCTTTAATTTTCTGTGACTGAAACGGTCAAATGTAATACATCAGTGAGGTAAAACTGACGTCTATTTGCGAAAAATGTGCTTTGATGTGCTTGTTTGATAACTTGTGGTTAAAGCCACTCAGCAGTTAAAAGCAGCTAATGCACTTTACAGACGCCGCCGCGGCGGTACCCTTTTGAATGTCTACCTACTGTAACTAACCAATTAACTAACTAACTAACTAAATTATTATTATTATTATTATTATTATTATTATTATTATTATTATTATTATTATTATTTAATTTCCTATTTAAATTAAATAAATTAGAATTGTTGAGTTTCACAAAAATATGGTTAATTAGTACTACTTAGTACTGCAATACCATACAGTATTACGAATATTTTGTGAAGGTTACGATAAGAATAGGGAATGTTTAAATAGTACAAATTAAATTGTTTATGTGAAACTACTTCTATGTTCAAATTATGTATTTATTTATTTTTGGATTGGACCATTTATTTCAATTGCCTTTTTTATTCTATGAAATTAATACCTTGTTTCTTTTCAGGCTGACTGGAATGAATTTGCCATCTCCTGTCATCAGTAGCAAGAATT
Source organism: Carassius auratus (assembly GCF_003368295.1). NCBI lineage: Eukaryota > Metazoa > Chordata > Actinopteri > Cypriniformes > Cyprinidae > Carassius > Carassius auratus. Next base: position 247,208 of record NW_020523440.1, on the reverse strand, counting down.
GGCTGCGGCTTCACTTCACATCTGATAGCAACCATCGGAGGAAAGGATTTAGTGCTCAGTATCAAGGTAAGGGGTCAGTGTGTTTAGGACACTGGAGGAGAGGAGGGCTCATCATTGGCAGATGTGGGACAGTTGGCAATGAAAGATGGCACATCCCTTGGTGTGTCCTGCTGTAGCTAAAAATGACATCTTGGCTTCTCTAAGTGACTCAGTGAGCAGACACATTGCTGGAATGATGATAACAGCATCCCACTGAACACCTCCAACCACCAACCCCTACCCCTTTTTTAATTGGGAAATCAGTCATGACAGTACTGAGGGAATTCATGTTCATAACGTGAATAACGCAAGATGAGGCGCTTCTAAATCATTTTCATGATATGCGTTTATGATCGTGTTTTCTATTTGCATAATAAGCGAGGGATGCCGTGAATCTTAGGGTAAGCTTAGGGGATTTGTTAAATTTGTTATTTTAGAACATTTTAGAGCACTGGCTATGAATGCATTTTTTTTTTTTTATGACAAAAATATATTCACAGTTGAAGTATTGCAATTTGTGTAGTTTATAAATTATGTTCATGCTTAATAATGGATTGAAAATGTCCACAGTATTGGTGCATGAATAGGTGAGAATGGGAACAGTTGTAAAACCATCAGCTTGACCACTTAGAAAAAGTCACATACAGTAGATGAACATGAACACTTTTCCCTGAGGTGACAGTAGTCTCTCTCTCTCTCTCTCTCTCTCTCTCTCTCTCTCTCTCTCTCTCTCTCTCTCTCTCTCTCTCTCATTATTTATTTATTTATTTATTTATTTTTAACAAACATGATTATAAAAAAAAAAAAAAAAAAAATCACACCTGCAATTTAATTTGTGATTAGTTTAACCCATATTAAATGACAAAATGTTAATTATCTGGATTTGCTTAAGTTAAATATAAAGTCAACTTTTACATGTTGAATGTAAATATATGTCTAAATAGTAATGTCTTTTTAAATGTTTGTATTTAATTTGCATACAAAATTTTTACAATAATTGGCATCAATGCAAATCCTCAGAAGAATGTACATTCTATGCTTGACATGGCTCAATTTTAGGATGATGTCGGATAACTGTCGGATCTACCTCTGATAATTATTAAAATACCTCTGCCCATCAGGACAGTCTTATTTTGATGGCCCATGCAAGACAGATTCATAGAGGATTGTTCATTTTCAGTGAGGTGTTGGCACCCTTGGGTACTCGACAGCTTTTCCTAACTGTATAAATGGATTGTGATTTCCACTTCTACACACTTCACCTTTACCCTCTCCCTACAGTGAAGAAGGCCATCGAGCTGAAATCCAGAGGGGTGAAAATGCTCCCGAGCAAGGATACAAGTCACAAAAATGCAGTCTGTAAGTACACTTCTAACACAGCCCCCCACTTAAATCTAAGCAATCGTAAAACAAGAGAAGAGTTCAGTTCATCTAAGTAGAAAATACCTAATATGCTTCTTTCACAGCAGGCCATGAGGTCTAGACAAGATAAGTAAAATCCCTAAAGTTCTCACTGCTTTTTAGTATGTTACTGGTTTAGCTCATGTGAAGCAATGTAAAAATTCAGCAATAAGGTGCCTGTAATAAAATAAAACCGTATTCTCCTCAGTCATATAGTGGCCTTGCTTGTTTTCATTATGAGTTTAATAAAGATGCCCTTGATTATATTCTTAATAGGATGGAGGAAGCTACACAACGTTATGCTGTACGCATGATTTTGCCTGTTTTGTGTTTCGTTGAACAAGTTCTATGGCAATTAACATTACAAAAGCAGCTGACTCTGTGAAGTACACCACTTTAGTTGAGCTTCTGTATAATTTACAGTGTGTGCATGATGACAATAGCTTGTTTATGGACACTCAGTCAGTCATTACATGCAACATGCGAGAGGTTGCCTAGGGTTTTCATGACAAAGACCCCAGTTTACTCGTAGCAAATTAAGAGACTGTCATTTTACTGAAACAAACCAGACAAACATGCAATGTAACTTTTATATTCTACACTGCATCTGTGCACATCTAGTCATACTCATATGTAGCTAGACTTTAGACTATGGGCATACACCCTCTGGTCCACTTTGACATGATGGACTGACCACAGTTTGTATGTTTTTCACTTGTTGAACTGGATTTATCTGAAAAGATGATAACAATATGTCATGTAAAGTTTCAATGATTGGTGTGTGTGATAAGTCTTTGGTAGCTAAATCTAGCAGAAGTTAGTGAAACTGCTTAGAGCTCTTTTAAGGGCAGTTTTTAGATATTTGATTGGAATTGGAAGTACACTTGACATTTATGTATTAAATGTTTACATGTGCATTATAAGAAAGTCTTTGACACATATTGAGGTTATTGCAGGGCACTATAGGAGGAAAATAAATGTCCAAGAAAAACAGATACCCACTTTGATCATAACTTAAGAGACTGATATCAACAATCAGGGGAGATGACATTTGAAGACCACATCAAAAAGAGGGATGTGACAGTTGATCAAAAAGCCTCCTTCCACAAGTGAAATCATTGGGCTTCTCTCTCTCGCTCTCAAAGACATACCTCTTCCAAATGCACTGACCTTGCTTCATACTTTACATGAAGTGGTTTATGTGGGTTCTAGATTATAATTAATCTTCTGTCACCTTCTGTATATAAAGTTAGATTCGTACAGGCATAATTTTTTACCGACAGGAATGTGACCAAATGCAAATTTTGTTTTTAAGTTAGGCAGCAAGTTTATCAAAAAAATATGTAGCACAATGTGCCATTGGATGAGGAAATTCACCCATGCATTCAATTAATAAATTAATAAATTAATCAATTATGCAGCTGTACTAAACGAACTTCTATTACCAATTAAACCAATATTCCAGTTAAGAAATACAAATAAAGCAGCTGGCACATAATAATACAAAAATAATATATAATAATAGCAAATATAATATATAATCATAAAAATAGATTAAATAGAGTCAAACATATGGCCCCTTTAAAACATGGGTAATTATGTGGATGTAAAGATGGTCAATGCTGCACCTGATGTGAAGTCATCCATGAACTCAACTAATGTGATTTTGGCCAGCTATTGAACTCAGAGGGATGTCAGAATGTGAGGCTGTGTGAACACAAACTCACTGTGGCTTAGGAGGAACAAGAGAGCGGGGAGTGGAGAGACATTGGACATACTTTGACCTTTATTTGCTTTTTATTGGAAATAGCCTTGAGCTTACCATCACTAAATCCCCTGTCAGCTCTACAGGAATAGATATCACACCTGTGAGTGCCATCTTCACTGGCATTCTGATGAACACTGTACACTCTGGCTGTACTGAATGGGAACATTCCATTGCTTTTCTCTTTAATAGGTTCTTTGGAAAGGTTTGTTATTAGAAAGAAACATTAAATTATTGACCTTTTGTGTCATTCACTGTATAAAAGTTCAGAAGTTTGAGATCAGTAAGATTTTAAATGTATATTTGAATGATCCTACATTGCATATTATAATATTCACATTATTACTTTTTTTTTCTTTTCTGCTTTTATGAACATAAGAGACTTCTTAAAAAAAAAATAAAAAAATGAATGAAATACAAATCTAACTGATCCCAAACTTTTGAATGACTATTATATATAAAGTTGTGCTCAAGTTTACATACCCCTTGCAGAAAATGGAAATATGTTAAAGATTTTAACAAAATAAGAGAGATCATGAAAATTGCACAGATTTTCTTTATTTAGTTCTGTCCTGAATAAGCTATTTCAAATAATATATGTTAATGTATAATCAAAAAATAATAATAATAAATAAATAAAAAATGAACTTAATTTACAAAAATTACCCTGTTCAAAAGTGCATATGCCCTCAAATCTTAATACTGTGTGTCATTTCCTGGATGATCCACGACTGATTTTCTGTTTTGTGATAGTTGTTCATTAGTCCTGTGTTGGTCCTGAGCAGTTCAACTGCCCGCTGTTCTTCAGAAAAATCCCCCAGCTCCTCCACCTTCTTTTCAGCATGGTTTTCCAGCATCTTCTGCATATGTGAACCTTTTCCGAAAGTAACTGTATGATTGTGAGATCCATCTTTTCACACTGAGAACAACTGAGGGACTCATACACAACTATTACAGATGTTACAAAAACTCATCGAGATAATCCAAAAGAACAAGGGTGGCGGGGCGGGGGGGGGGGGGGTTTGTTTTGTGGGGTGAAATCTTTTTTGAATTTGAAGATCAGGGTAACCAGTCGACTATCGGACAAAATAAGTCTAATTTTGTTTCCTCTCTTGCCTTGTGTGTTTTGTCTTCTCTTGCATGCTCTCTCTTAATGCAGTAAGCCAAGGTGGGATGGCTGCAGACATTTGTCCAGATCCAGGGATTCCTGAGAACGGGAAAAGAATTGGCTCCAGCTTTCAGTAGGTCTTCTTTTTTTTTCTCTCTTATCTTTTGCGCTTGTCCTTTTTAACTTCATGACACAGCGTTAATCAGGCCTGGGCCTGCTGTTTGACATGTCCATCTGAACTCCCATACCGATTGGCCATTACCACCAGGACCTTTGGTCACTGCTACTAAGTGGGTTTCTAATGCCCCTACAGAAAAACCAAGTGCCATTACTTGTTCTGCCTTTAATGGAATACGATGTGGGGGATTCTGAAAATAGAAGAGACATTCGGTTTATAGACGTTTGACTGAAACTGCTTTCATCTAACCAAAGAAAGATGTGTAAGAGATATATACAGGGTCTGGGGTTGATTGTGTAACTTGTGTAGCCGGATGATCGCTGACAGTCATTTCAACTCCGGCAGGGTTGGAGCCAGTATCCAGTTTTCCTGCGACGACAGCTATGTACTGCAGGGATCAAAGAGCATCACTTGCCAGAGAGTGACTGAGACCCTAGCAGCCTGGAGTGACCACAGGCCTATCTGTCGGAGTAAGTGCAAATATGGCTTTCTTTTCCCCTGCTCAGACACTTTCTGTAGGGACGTTGTCAGATCCTGTTAAGTGACATGTACCACATGGAAGTATTGCCCATACAATTCGTAGGAATGGTTGTGACACACAGATTTAACAGAGATAACACTGGCACACGTGAATATATCAAAGAACATGTATGGATTTAAAATATGCATTTAGGGTTTTCTTGACAACTGTAGCTCTGTTCCAAAATTTGGTGTGCTTTTTATTGGCAAAAAGGCAGTTTCAAAAGGTAGACAGCATAATAAGAAACAGAGTTTCTTAAATTGTTAGATAGTCCCATAATGCACTGTGACAATCTTAGTAAAAAAATAAATAAAATAAAAGAATCAATAAAAAAAAAAAAAAAAAATTATATATATATATATATATATATATATATATATATATATATATATATATATATATATATATATATATATATTTATATAGATGTGTGTGTGTGTGTGTGTGCGTGTGTGTGTCTGTGTGTTTGTGTGTATTGATAGTCCACGTTAGACATTATAGTGACTTTACTTCAACAAACAGACATTACAGCCACGTGCACCGAGTAGACAAAGATTTCCTAACAAAGACAACAGCGCTAAAATCAAATGAGAAAAGATAAAAAACAAAAAAACAAAAAAACAAAACAAAAAAAAACACTTACTGTATGTTGAACCTCTTGTTGCTTGACTGCAATATACTTCAACAGATGATTTTGCTAAACTAACACAACAAGACAAAGCCATTAGCTAACACATTTAAAAGGTAATATAGAGTAAAAACCTACAATGTAGTGTTAATACATATTAAAAATACAAACCAACACATTCGTACATGTAAATTTATCCAATTTCTTTACAAATTTAAATGCTGGTGTTTTTTTACATCCAGAGGCTGCTCAGTGTTGTGGCATCTTGAAACTCATTGATCAATGTGATGGCACATTGACGTTCCAAAATGGCGGACATGTCAACATGTCTGAAGCAGTTGAATGTGGCATCTATAAAATATCTATGATAAAGACCCAAGAAGTGTCACTCGTATAGCTTTGAATGGGGGGAAAAGCAACACTCAATATGGCTGCTCTATCTATAGACGCCCCATCTTCTGAGTAAAAGAGCCAATTGCTAATCGGTAGAGTTAACTCTGCCATTAGAAGTCCCTGTTGCTATAGAAACAGTCTGGATTCTGAGACGTGCACTTAAGATTGTGCATCCACACTTGCTGGTCTACCCTGCATACAATTTTTTAAATGCTATTTGAACAAAAGACAAAAAAATAATAAAAAAAAATCATGAGACAGTTGTTGTCAGATTTCATTGGTGTTTTCAAATATGAAAATAGGAATAGGAAATTACTACAGAAATAGGAGCTGCACTTGAGGCATTTCAAAGATGGCTACCAAGTGAAATGACTTGAAATGAGTGAAGGGACTTTGGTAATACAGACTCCCTCATCTTCTAGTAGTAAGAAAATCTCTGACTACAGTAGCAAACCGTGGCACCGTAGGACCCAAACGGCTTTACTGAGCTGACCTTGATGTGCTTGATATAAATTTTATTTTATTAGAAAATAATGTTTGGTATTTATTTATTTCATTACATCAAAAGGCTTTGCAGTCCGGATTCAGACCTAAGTCTGCCAGTTGGCAACTCCTCTGCTCAAAGTATGAACTGTCTAGGCCGGGTTTATTTAGTAAAACTCTTTGTTTTCCTCTTGCTAGTGACTTCTCCTTTGTTCTTAGTTTGTAATTTTAATCCACATCTATTAATTTAGTCAGGCAGATTAATGAAGAGTGATATTTACTTTTATTAGCCACTATTATTTACTAGAATGCCAACAAACAAAAAAGAAAATCTACCACCATACCATAGCACCATGACCCTGATGACATCAACATGTCAAACACTGGGTTTTAACATTTATGTCTTCTTATTATACTAAATCAAATTTGTCTAATAACTTTGTACTTAATATTGTACTATAATATTTTACATAAAAAATTGTTTATAAAACTGCTACACAACTCATTCTACTCATGTTTCATGAATAAGGCTTAGATCTGTACACATCCTCAGGCCCTGGCATAATTAATTTCTACAACAACATTCCTAACATTAAATTGGATCTACGTGCAGCTGTTGTTGATGTCAGAAAAATACATCAAACCATTTAATTGTATTATATTTTGGACATCCCTGAAACCTTATCTCATGCTAGATGTACCTTAAGATGAGACCTGAGTAGGGCTGCTTTGAAAGGCATAGAGGACACAGGCCTCCAAATGACATGAATCAAAATGAAATAAGGCAGTGTGTCAGATGGGCAGACAGAGGAATAACCATGTTTGACAATTTCTCTGCACAATTCTCACCATTCATTGATTGATCCAGACACTTTTTGCTTCAGCAGTGCCAAGTAACCTTTTTAAACACAAGCCTAAAATGCCTTCCTTACCTTCTTCCTGTGATATGTTAGGGGGAGTGAGAGTATAAAACAGGAAGTTAAATACCTTTTAGCTTTGTGATTTCGTAAATACCAGTGCTTTGCTCTTCTCTCTCTCTCTCTTTCTCTCTCTCTCTCTGTTTTTAGTGGTGGTCTTAAAGAAAATCTCAGGAGATGTTTTGAGTTAATTATGGAGTACCTGCGAATAAAACAGAAGCTCAAACTGACCGCTGATTTATGCATGTACTGCTACTTTGATAATTAAGTTATAACTTATAACATCAATTTGCAAGTATACAGACCATTAAAATGACACAAATAGACACATCACAGCTATTCATGTATTTAAAACTAGTTGTAACCAGAGTTCTTATTTTATAGGTTCTTGTTCTTGCATGACCTCATTTATGTTGATATCAAACATACAGTACACCCTGCAAACTGAAGAGAATATCCTTAAGAGAAATTGCTATAATTATGACAGTGTTTGCAAAGCAGCACAGTATTGATATTCCTCAAACATTCAGGTTAGGGTTCCAAACCCCTGACTATTAAATTTGCAGTTACTCTGCCTGATCTATTTAAGCCTGCGTGAATACAGAGACTCCATTCATTCACATTCTGTTTTGGAGATAATCTCATGCTTTTTTTCTCACATAAAGATTTCCAAAATTGCTACTTAATTAAAGTCATATTTATTATTGACACAGCTAGGAATCTTTAGGCTATTCACATTTAGACAATTCTGGATGTGTTTTTTTTATTAGGGCCAACCCTCTTGTATCTGCTTTGTTTATTATTATTATTAATATTATTATTCCGCTTCTTTTTTGAGGGCTTAAACATGCTCAAAAAGTCATGAAAATTTGCACACGTGTCAAACCTGGTGAAAATTTTCATCTGATATAGGATTCAGAAGAGGGTGTGGCAAAATGGCTCGACAGCACCATCTATACTAATAAAATAAACAGCCTTCCAGCTATGTTTCACGTACATGCAAGAAAATTGGCACACATGTGTAACATGCCAATACCTACAAAAAAGACTTTTGAGCAAAATTCTAAACCCAACAGGAAGTCTAATAATTTTATTATTATGAGCAAATTTTGTGTAAATTTGGTCATTTCCATTTGTTGTACTTTAACACACTCCTCCTAGAGATTTCTTCAAATCAACACCAAATTTGGTATGCCTAATCTAAAGGCCTTTGCGATGTTAATGAATTTGCACTGGCCTCCAATAGCTGCTCGCATAAAATACAAGACATTGATATTTCCCTACAAATCTACCACTGGCTCTGGACCCATTTACCTAAATTTGTTACTTCAGACTTATGTGCCCTCTAGAAGCTTGCGTTCTGCAAGTGAACATCACTTGATTGTGCCATCATAAAGAAGCACAAAGTCACTTTTACAGACTTTTAAATTAAATGTTCCCTCTTGGTGGAATGACCTTCCCAACTCAATCCGAGCAACTGAGTCCTTAGCCATCTTCAAGAATCGGCTTAAAACACATCTCTTCCATCTTTATTTGACCCTCTAACTTTAACACTCAATATTCTAATTCTATTCTTAAAAAAATCTAACTACCTTTCTAATCTTTTTGTATTCTATTTTTCTTTTAATTTATTATGCAATTATATATATGTGTGTATGTGTAAAGACCTCTAACTAGCTTGCTCTATTCTTTTTTTTATTTTATCTGTTTTCTTTTTATTTATTATATTATTTAAAATCCCATGCTACGTGTACTGTGTTAACCTAACTGAGACTTGTTATAGCACTTATATATCATTTCTCTTTTTGTTGTTTTTAATTGCTTCCACTGCCTTCATCTGTAAGTCGCTTTGGAAAAAAGCGTCTGCTAAATGAATAAATGTAAATGTAAATTGCGAAGATCTTGAGTTTTCGTTGAAGGGCGTGTCTGTGGCGGCCTGGTGAATTTCGATGATACGCCATGAAAAATGAAGTTGCTATAACTCAGACATACAATGTCCAATCTTCCCCAAACTTCACGTTTGATGAGACACCGAACCTGAACAGATTGACATGCCCATATTTAGTTATAGTCATAGCACCACCTATTGGCAACAGGAAGTGACATATTTTACACTGCGACAAACTACTCCTAGAAATTTTATGACATCAATGTCTTTACTGTGGTCAGTCTAATCTAAAGGCCTGTGCGATGTTAAGTTGTGAAGATCTTGAGTTTTCGTTAAAATGGTGCTGTGACGAAGTTCGATGTCTCGCCATGGGAATAAAAGATGTTATAACTCAGGAATAAAATGTCTGATCTTCCCCAAACTTCACATGATTCCATCGGGTGTGACATATTGGCTTGATAGCGCCACGTATTCACTTTCAACAGCGTGCACCTCGAGCTATGTTTCACGTACATGTACAAAAATCGGTACACACATGTAACACACCAATACCTACAAAATTCCAGTACCAAAAATTATTGGTACAAAATCCGAATCCCAACAGGAAGTTGGTTATTTAGAATTTTCTCTGCAAAATTGGCGTTGTTTTTGCCATTTTCAGGGGTTGTACTTTAACGAACTCCTCCTAGAGATTTATTCAGATCAACACCAAACTTGGTCAGTTAAATCTAAAGACCTTTGTGATCTTGAGGTTTCATTAAAGGGCGTGTCCATGGCGGCCTGACAAATTTCGATGTTTCGCCATGAAAAAGGAAGTTGCTGTAACTCAGACATACAATGTCCAATCTGCCCCAAACTTCACATGTTAGATAAGACTTCTGCCCTTAACAGATCTACATGCCCATATTCAGTTATAGTCATAGCACCACCTGCTGGCAACAGGAAGTGACATGTTTTACGCTGCGACAAACTACTCCTAGAATTTTTTTGAGATTAATGTATTTTTTGTGGTCAGTCTAATCTAAAGGCCTGTGCAATGTTAACTTGTGGAGATCTTGAGTTTTTGTTAAAGGGCGTGTCCATGGCGCCATGACAAATTTTGATGTCTCGCCACAGCAAGAGAAGTTGTTGTAACTCAGGCATAATTTGTTCGATCTTCCTCAAACTTCATGTTCGATAAGAGTCCTGCCCTGAAAACATCTGAAGGCCAATATTCCATTATAATGAGAGCACCACCTGCTGGCAACAGGAAGATTGGCACATATTTGGAGTAAACTTTGATATTTTCCACTTATATTTATGAGTTTAAATGCATATTTCTCACCGTTCACCTATTCACTAAAGCCACTCGCTGCCGGTGAGCCCGGGTGCGAGGGCCCGTTCGTCACTGCTTGCAGCTTTAATTGTTGTTGTTTTTGGTTGTACCAAAGTCCTTTTAGGCAAGTCTTGCCACTCGGCCGCCATCTTGGCAATGCCTCCGGGCAGCTATTTCAGACTAACAAGACCAGGCTCCTATCTAAATTAATGGGCAGAGAGTCAGAACTGCACTTTCACTGGTCACCGGGACGTAAAAACTGCATGTATAGAAACAGCAGTAAAATATGAAAAAAATTGCTGAAAAGTTTGATGACTTTGCCCCAAAATAAGGTTTAAAATGCCTTTTTCCCACAGGTTATACTTTTACTACACATGAGCAAGGGTTCACGACACCGACTTCATTTATGTCTCTATCCAGAATCGCAGTGTCTTTTACTTAGAATGTAAGGTAACATATTTGTGGTCAACATAAAATGCTTTAACTGGCAATCTGGTGCCTTCGCATTGTGATCACCCTCTTCTATGTGGATTCCATCGGATCTTGCACACACCACAACTCGCTGTTGCCAAATCGTCTCCGCTGTCGCAAAACCTCAACTGTGCACATGCGAACCAGACGATAGGCTTAAATGTTTCCTGGCTTGACTGTTAAAAGGAGATGATTGGCTTTCCAGCGGGAGGGGCGGGACATGTGCATACAACCGTTATGTTTGCCGTTACGGGTTTTCCTTATATAGTTGTATGGAGGATTGAGGAAGTGACATGTCTCTTATAAATTATCTCTGGTTGTACCTAAGAATGATCAACATTTGAGTGTGTAATACACTGTGTCATGCAATTGCTGTAATAACATATTATTCAACTTATTCAGCCTTTTGTTCTAAGTTGTGAAGCTTATCTTGCATATGTTTGTATGTCATTTATTTATCACATATAGTGGGCATTCAGTTTTGTTCATTATTCACTAATGATATGCAGATGGCACTGCAGATGGTATTTTTGATGCAAAAAAAAGCATATATTGTAAATAGATAAGAGCTAGACTGATGGTGGATAGATAGTGGATCAATCCAGACCAGTTCAAGAAAGAGTTATGATTCATTTGTGATACGTTGATTTTATAATACTAGTTTGGTGGTTAATGTTTCTGCTGAGATAGTTATCTGTAGATTTTTTTTTTTCCCAAAACATTTCGAATTCATTTTCACATAGTAGTTTCTGCAGTGTATAAGCTCCTTTTGAGAAAATATATGCTATATAATCTCTTCATATCTCCTCCTATCCAAATATTCTTTTGTACCCTGTGAAGAAGCCAATGAAGCCACAGTAACGGAGCGGGGCTGCTCTTTTAAGCTGTCAAAGAAAATCCCTGACTAAACACAAGGGAGAAGCAGTTAATACCCTGGCACAGTATAGGGTTTGGAAAAAAATACCCTGACTTTGTCAATGATTGAGTCAAGTCATTCTGAGGCATGACCTTAAATAAATTAGCTCATGTCGTGAGGTCTGGATGTGTTCAAAGGAAGTGTTTTAGTGTGGGGTGGGATGGAAATATCTATTTGAAAACCTAGTGAGCTGTGTATGTATAAAGCATTTTAGGCATCATAGGTGCACTGTTGACTCAGAGACTGTTCCACAAGGTTGGCAGCATTATAAAATGCCTTCTAAAATGTTTAGTTTTGGCCATATTTTAAGACAACCTTGCAAATATGCATGAATGGAGAAGGCAGTCCCATAATGCATTGTGACAAGCTCAGTAAAAAGGTTAAGGGAGAGGAATATCAGTTATAAATGTTATGGTTACTAAAGCGCAGAAAAATGTATTGCTAAACGTAGTTTTTTAATAATTTGTGTTCTTATCGAGATGCTAACGTCAAAAAATTGTAAGTTGATAATGTCAAGTAAAATGGGCCTTTTATCTTTCGATTGCACTATTTTATCAGTATTTGCAGTAGTAAAATAATTACATTCATATCCAGCATTTCTCTTTGCTCATCCAACTTGGATTCATTTGTTTGTTTGTTTTTATTGAACTCTTCACAGTGCCTTCTATGAAGTGCACATGCCTGGAAAAGCCTTTGAGTTGCCTTAAATGCCTTAAGTAATGACAAGCTGGTTATATTGCATCAAATTCTTATATTAGTGATCGAATATCTACAAAACCAGTTGTCATATAACTCATAGTATGTTGCGTTCCTTTCAGTAGCAACATCAATAAGTATAAAACTTTGCAATTGTTAAATCTACTTTTACTTTTTTTGTACTCAACAGCTCGGACCTGTGGCTCAAATCTTCGGGGGCCTAAAGGCATCATGACGTCTCCAAATTATCCCGTCCAGTATGAGAATAATGCACACTGTGTGTGGGTCATAACAGCGATGGATCCAGAGAAGGTATGTTTGTAATTTAAATCTAAATTGCAACCTAAGGCTCACTCCAAGTTATACGAGAGAACAATTCCACAAAACACGCTTATGGTCCATTTTTAATCTACCAAACCAAAATATGATATGCTTTTGAATAGCCAACATAACACATAATTGAATGGGACTTTGCATGAATGTCAAAAATAATCTCAAAGATAATTTGTGAGGACATTTGCATTGCAGTCCACAGTGTTTGCATAATTGTCCACCTCTTGCCCCGACTGTCTCTCGCTATTACTGTGTCTCCAGATTTGATTAGGTTCAGCCACATGTCTTCAGCTCTGTGACAAGAGTGATGGCAATACAATCCGGCATGACCTCAACACACACCATGAGAATGACTCATGCTTTTGTTACTAAATCAAGACCAAATGAAAATAGTCAAAACAACATATAGAGTAAACAAGAGCTATCCTGCTCCCCCCCCCCCATGCTTTGCAGATATTACTTAGGTATTTCAGATATATCTTATGCCCAACAATGCTGTATTTATTTGATCATAAATGCAGTATTATGATGTATTGCACCAAATAATACATTGAAACGTAAAATTCTCCAAAACTGTTAAAGGGGGGGTGAAATGCTATTTCATGCATACTGAGTTTTTTACACTGTTAAAGAGTTGGATTCCCATGCTAAACATGGACAAAGTTTCAAAAATTAAGTTGTACGTTTGAAGGAGTATTTCTGTTCCAAAAATACTCCTTGCGGTTTGTCACAAGTTTCGGAAAGTTTTTTTCGAGTATGGGTCTGTGTGACGTTAGATGGAGCGGAATTTCCTTATATGGGTCCTAAGGCACTTCTGCCGGAAGAGCGCGCGCTCCCGTATAGCGAGGCTGAGCAGCACAGACATTTCACTGATCAGAGCGATTCACTGATCAGAGCGAGAGCGTCGCGAAATGTCACAAAAGGAGTGTGTTTTTGGTTGCCAGGGCAAGACAACCCTGCACAGATTACCAAAGAAAAAAACAGCATTAAGGGACCAGTGGATGGAGTTTATTTTTACAGAGCATCAACGGAGTTGTGCAAGTGTTTGTGTTTGTTCCCTGCATTTCTAAAATGCTCGTTTTACAAACAAAGCCCAGTTTGACGACGGATTTGCGTATCGTTTATTTATTAAGTATGATGCAATCCCAACGAAAAAGGGTCAAGATTGTGTGTTGGAACCGCAGGCGGTGAGTAAAACTGCTTCAAATATCTCTGCCTCCTTGTTAGTGAGTCTGCCTCCCTTCGGAGACCCGGGTTCGAGCCCCGCTCGGAGCGAGTCGTTGCTGCTGCTGCTCTCGTTCAGTTTCAGCCTTTACAGCTTCCAAACGCTCTCAACTCAAAAGCCTACTCGCGCTCGTGATTCTTTAGCTCCGCCCATACGTCATGCCTCCAGGCGCTCGTGTTTTTCCGGGAAAAATCGGTACAGACTATCTTTTGTCTTATGAATATAATAAAATTAAATACTTTTTGGAGTTATGAAGGATGCAGTACTACTCTATAGGTACTCAAGATTAACAGAATATTGAGTGAAAACGAGCATTTCACCCCCCCTTTAAAAAATTAAAAAAAAAATTTTTTTTTAAACATTTGAGATATATATATTTTTTTGATGATGAGTATAATGTTCAGTCTGTTTATTTACTTATTGTTTGCATATATATATATATATATATATATATATATATATATATATATATATATATATATATATATATATATATATATATATATATATATATATATATATATATATATATATTATTCCTTTTGTTGTTTTACTGTGGAAAACATTCCTTGATTATTTATTGAATCTGAAATGTTTGGTTGGAATGTTGGTTTCTCAGATACAGGGTATAAAATAGTTGTTTTTATACATTTCAGAGCAAAAACATGTATATTGTGATAGATATCATCTACAAGCTGAAAGACGTGATGTATGTGAGCTCTAATTCCAGCCCTAATTGTGACACATGGTTTTAAACACATGCTGTCTCTTATTGGGGTAATGTACTTCCTAAACTGAATTTTATAACATGGTCAAAGTCCTTTTAAGACAAGTCATGTCACTCTGCGGCAATTTTTGAAATGCCTCTCGGGCATGCAATTGCAACTCCTGTCTCTTTGAATGGGGAAACATCAAATTCTCCAAAACTGTTCACCAAGCTTACAATTAAATATAATTCAAACCCGATTCCAAAAAAGTTGGGACACTGTACAAATTGTGAGTAAAAAAGGAATGTAAAAATTTTAAAAAATCATAAACTTATATATAGAGATAACGTATCAAACTTGACTTGAAAGTGAGACATTTTGAAAGGTCATGCCAAATATTGGCTCATTTTGGATTTCATGAGAACTACACTTTCAAAAAAAGTGGGGACTGGTAGCAATAAGAGGCCCGAAAAGTAAAATGTACATATAAGGAACAGCTGGAGGACCAATTTGCAACTTATTAGGTCAATTGGCAACATGATTGGGTATAAAAGGATCCTCTCAGAGTGTCAGTGTCTCTCAGAAGTCAAGATGGGCAGAGGATCACAATTCCCCCAATGCTGCAGCGAAAAATAGTGGAACAATATCAGAAAGGAGTTTCTCTGAGAAAAAATTGCAAAGAGTTTGAAGTTATCCTCATCTACAGTGCATAATACCATCCAAAGATGGCATCCTTACATGGCACTGCATCACATACAGGAATGCTACTGTAATGGAAATCACAACATGGGCTCAGGAATACTACCAGAAAACATTGTTGGTGAACACAATCCACCGTGCCATTCGCCGTTGCTGGCTAAAACTCTATAGGTCAAAAAAGAAGCCATACTGTATCTAAACATGATCCAGAAGCGCAGGCATTTTCTCTGGGCCAAGGCTCATTTAAAATGAACTATAGCAAAGTGGAAAACTGTTCTTTGGTCAGACAAATCAAAATTTGAAGTTCTTTTTAGAAAACTGGGACGCCACGTCATCCGGACTAAAGAGGACAAGGACAACCCAAGTGGTTATTAGCGCTCAGTTCAGAAGTCTGCATCTCTGATGGTATGGGGTTTCATGAGTGCGTGTGGCATGGGCAGCTTACACATCTGGAAAGGCACCATCAGTGCTGAAAGGTATATCCAGGCTCTAGAACAACATATGCTCCCATCCAGATGTCGTCTCTTTCAGAGAAGACCTTGCATTTTCCAACATGACAATGCCAGACCACATATTGCATCAATTACAACATCGTGGCTGCGTAGAAGAAGGATCCGGGTACTGAAATGGCCAGCCTTTTTTCACCCATATAAAACATTTGGCGCATCATAAAGAGGAAGATGCAACCAAGAAGACCTAAGACAGTTGAGCAACTAGAAGCCTGTATTAGACAAAAATGGGACAATATTCCTGTTAAACTTGTCTCCTCAGTCCCCAGACATTTGAAGACTAGGGGTGTAACGGTTCACAAAATTCACGGTTCGGTTCGATACGATACACTGATGTCACGGTTCGGTTCGGTTCGGTTCGATACGTTTTAGATACAGCAAAATGTAAAAACATCTCAACTTTTCAGAATGCCGCAAGCGCACCGCGGGTCATGTGACAAGAACCAACCAATCAGCTTCATCCTTTCCCGTAACAAGGTTGAGAGCTCAGCCAAGATGAAGGAACAGCTGATCATAGTTGTATATGGATTGCCATTTTGAAATAAATTTAGTAGCAGAGCTACTGCAAGCGATTTTTAGAGCAGGAAATCCATTTATCCTTCGCTGAAATTTCCGCGTCTCATGGAGAGAGCACGTCATTGTTGCTTAGCAAAGACAGACGCCTCATGAGCGAGCCCGAGCGCTTCTGCCCGAGCGCTCTCTTGCCATCACCATTATAGCTTAAAGGGAATCCAAAGTGCACCCAAACACCAGACCTGTTGGTTATTGGAGGATCTTCTAATTTCTAGTCTGTTAAACGCATTGGCTATTTTGCAACGAGCCTTCAGCGCGTACTGAGTGAGCGAGCGCCTGCTGAGTAGCCTAACATAAACATATAAGATGGTGTTTTTTTCTTCTTCGGGAGTGTCAGGGGCGTTGCCTGTTACGTTGTTTGGGTTATTGGGCTACCTTGTTGAACGCATATCATTATATTTCTATCTCTCTCTCTTTTTTTTTTTTTTCCAAATATAATTAATTACTCCAACGAACCGTTCGGTATACATAATGCGTACCGCGTACCGAACCGAAAGCGTCGTACCGAACGGTTCAATACGAATACGCGTATCGTTACACCCCTATTGAAGACTGTTTTAAAAGAAGAGGGGATGCCACACAGTGGTAAATATATAATCCCTGTCGTATTCTGAATAAAATATTGAAATTTGAAACGTCCACATCGTTGCATTCTGTTTTTATTCACAATTTGTACGGTGTCACAACTTTTTTTGGAACCGGGTTTGTATTTGAAATCCCTAAAGATATCTGACATCAACTGTGTCATAAATGTTGTTATTTTTTGCTTAAATAGCATTATAAAAAGCTTGTTATTCAGGCAAGATCAGCCAGTGTGCATGCGCAGTCCTAAGCCCACGTCTCAGAGTGCTGACTGTTTCTATAGCAACCGGGACTTCTAGGCAGCTGCAGTGATGCACTGACTTAACCGATTAGCAACTGGCTCTTTTATTCAGCGGCCATATTGAGCGTTACATTTTTCCCCATTCAAAACTATACAAGTGACATGTATTGGGTATTCCATGGTCTTTGACATGGTGTCTTGCTGTACTGTGTATCCATGCATTTCTGTGGCAAACCGTAGTTTTCCCAGGACAGCTGTATTTGTAAAAAATTCAGATCCTAAAGCACTGCAGGAAGAAATTACATAATTATATAATTATTTATATTATTTGTATGTATTATTTATTAATATTGTTTTACTCCTCTATCTGCCTGGAATTACAATATCCTGAAGTGTGTGTTATGGTTTTACATAAAAAACAACCACAATATAGGCACTTTTATTTTTTCATGATGTGAATTTGTTGTAAAAATGACAGTGCTCTAACAGTTATTAGCAGAATACATTAATAAATGACAGTTGACATTGAACATAAATACTTGAAGTAAAACAAAATTTAATAAATATAATAATAATAATAAAATAGTAAAATCATAATCCTCTATGTGCATTTTGGTGTGATTGATTGCCCATTTCTCTCTGCAGATGATGTGGTTGTAGGATGTGACAGCATCTGAAAAACACAATTGAGTTCAGAGTTACAATGTGTCTCATTCGTTTTTGTAAAAACAAAGCCAAAAAAAGGACCATAAATTAAATATTTCTGTTTCTTGCTCAGTGGTGAAGAGGAGAGAAGTATCCTTAACTGAACAGGGCTGGTCACACTTACATGTTCTTTCAAACTGTAAAGTGAAAAATACATGATTTGTAAGAAACCAGTTACAATTTGAAAGTAAAATAAATAAATAAAATAAACAAAAGAAGAAGAGGAGTATCCTTATCCAGAGCTGCTCACACATACATGTGATAAAAAAGAAGAGAAAATAACATATTTGTTTGAAACCCGGTTTCTGATTTTTACGGCCTAAAAAGACTGATTTTGCTGTGGCTTTTCTCATACTTTCCAGTAATATTTGCGGCATTTCTTATTATTTTTCAGTGAAAATATACCACAGACAACATTCTTCTAACACCATTATGACTTTTCTGACTTCGAGAACCATTGTAGGGCTCCAGACTAAGATTTGAGGACACCAGCAATAGTGCCATTAAGTTCTACAGAAGGTGGCACCAGCACCTGACAGTAAAGCACTCATCCTAATCAGACATTTAAATCTTGGAAACATCTAATGTCTGGATTAGCATATGCAAGATGTATTTTTTGTCTCTAGTGCTTGTTCATCTGCAGTACGTCTCGAAGATGTTTCCTGTAAGATGTCAAACAGGCATTTATTAGAATGCATGTGAAACTGCTTCTGAGATGTTTATCAGAGCATACAGCAGATGATTCCCAGATCTTTAGCAGATGTCTTACAAATTTGATAAATAAATAAATAAATAAATAAATAAATATATATATATATATATATATAAATATATATATATATATATATATATATATATATATATATATATATATATATATATATATATATATATATATATATATATATATATAAATATATCAGCGGTGGGCTGTTATCGGCGTTAACGTGCAATATATATTTCCATTAATCTATTCTCACAGTCAAATCTGTAGGGGGCGAGAACGAGTCTTTAAACCTGTGTGTATGCCTACTGTGAAATTACCACATCAAACGTGACGTGCTTACATAGATGCAGCTAAGATGCCGCTGGGTTTGCTTCAGGGAATTTATTTGTATTTTTTAAAGGAGCTTCCCAATGGAAACCTCGACAAGACGCACGCCTGTTTCATACATAATCCGTCTGCAGTGCGTATGTAGTCAGTGTGCGTTTCATGTGTGGGGCAGAAGATTAATTCCAAGATTTCAGTGAGATTAATCTAGATTAAAAAATGAATGTATGCCTTCCACTAATAAATATATATATATATATATATATATATATATATATATATATATATATATATATATATATATATATATATGTATATATATATATAAATTGAAATTGAAATTAAAATCCAAATTCTGCAGAAAATAGGCGGCAATTACGAAAATTTGCGAATGGTTGCGGAATTTGCTGAGTTTGCTTGATTTTGCGATAAAATCAGCGATCGCAAAATCACAAAATACTGGAGGGACTGGTGTAGTTGAATCACTGAACTCCAGAAACTCTGTGATAAAGTGCTTTGACAGTTACAGATTTGAAAAACAAAAGGGCGGGAATATAGAACCCTAAACACTGACACAAAGAACCATTTCAGCATTAAAAGGGTTCTTCAGGATGCTATGGTTCTAAATAGAACTGGTTCTACATGTAACCTTTAAAGAACCATCTTTTTATCTAGTAAATGTACCCTTACTTAATAGACATGGTGTATGCCGGAAAGTAGCATTTGACGCCATTCATGCATGAAGAAGAAAATGCAATTTTGTGTGTATGTGTGTGAGAATATAAAATTATAAAACGATACTTTCTTTTGTTCAAATTCTAAGGCAGTATCACTGATATCCTTCATGTCATCTGACTTCATCACATAATAGGTGGATTGCCCTAATAACCATGTGTGTGATCTTCACCAGTAGTCCTACTTCCAATGACATATTTTCTTGTTCCTGATGAATCTTGGGAAATGCTTAGCCACAAAGTACTTTTTTTGGATATACAAGTTAAATGCTGTATAAAATTGTCTTTGAAAATAGAAATAAGAAATAACAGTTAGTTTTAAACAATACGGCTGTGTTTATATTGATATAATCTTGTCATACTGTATTGTCCATGTTGTTATTGTCACGTGACCTGACAGTTGCGTCAACTGACTGCCATTCATGTCCTCGTGGAATAGTAAAATTTCCATCAAATGCTCATTTAAGAATCTCGCAGGAAGGAGTAAGTCATTCAGGTACTTTTTGCCTACTGTTTTATGAATAATGTAATTATTTTTCTTCCCACCTATGCAGTAGAGTCACATGGCAACTGGGAGCTTATCATTTGATTTACTAAATGAATGATATTACTCTCACCTGTGGAAAACTTGTGTGTTACTCTTTTTATGCCAAAAAGAAAAGGAACAAATTATCTTATCATTTTGTACTGTATGTATGGTCTTGTGATAATAAAGGCATTTTAATAAATGATAGTGCCTTTGCTAGATTTTTGTTTTTGGACCATGTTGAACCCTTGAACTCATAGCACCTTCTTGTTGTATTTCACCAAGGTATGGAAGCATTCTCCACCATTAAACAATCTTTTTTTTTTTTTTCTTCTTTGCTCAGAACAGAAGGTTTAGACCTCAGAAGATCATAAAAATGCAGTGTTGATATTCATCTCTGTCATAGCATAATGGTCCGAGACAAGAAGGTCATGTTCCACAACATGTTCTGACTGCTGAAACATTCAGACTCAAGGCCATATTAGTAATAAACATCAGCCTGCTTACAGACCAGTAGCATTTTATCACACTGCCCTTAATAACATTTATTATCCCTTCAAAAAAGGGCCCAGTTACTCACAAGAGGTCTCACTGTGTATATATATATATATATATATATATATATATATATATATATATATATATATGTATATATATATATATATATATATATATATGTATATATATATATATATATATTTATATAATAATTTATATAAATAATAGTTTATTTATTTTATTATGCTGTCTGATTAAAAAGTCGACAACCTTTTTATCACAGACACTGGAGATTTGTAGCCTCTTTGTTGTTCATGAAGTGTGTAAATTTATAGTCTATTTTGTGTTTCCTTTGCATCTGGAGATGGAGAAGTTAGGTTGAAGTGTTGAAGGTTAAATTGTAGAGGTTTAGGGACATTCAAAAAAAAAAGTTTGTTTTGAAGCTATTTCATGTATATAGCTATAGTATCTTTCGTATTTTTTACGATCATTTTCTAGTAAATGTGTGTTATAATAAATGCATTATGTGACACTTAGCCTTTATGTCAGTAAATTACATCCTTTTTGGACATAAATATTTAAAGCCAAATGAACATGAAATATAGATCCAAATTGTCTGTAGTCATTCACAATTATTATTTTATTTTATTTTATTTTATTTATTTGTTTATTTTTTGATGTTGTTTGTGCAGTAGAAAGATCAGACTTGCATTGCCACACAGTTCAGAGGGAACACTTGTTTGTAACTAACACTGAATCTGATTTGTAAACACTCATTGTTTCTTTCTTTTTTTTTCTTTCTACCTGGATGAGAAAAAAAAAATGCACAATAAAACCACTCCATTTAGCAATTTCTGAAGAGCATCGAGAGCCGTCTTCTCTCAAACTCAGGGAGAGTCAGTGAGGCCATGTCAGCCCATTTCATTTTTGTATAAAATAAAGAAATCAATAATTCTTTAAATCTGGTGCAGGGAACAATCACTAAGATGTCCTGTCACTCTCTGATTGTGTTTATGTTGACCATGAGTGCTGTTTTTATCCTCTCGCTAGGTCTTCTTAAAAAAAAAAAAAAAACATTCTTTACCTCTTGACAGAAGATTCTTGACAGAATAATTTAAAAGCCTGTATTTTAAAATTCTAGTTTAAGGTCTCCACAAACGACTCCGTATCAGCGTTTACATTTTATACAGATCAGATTGTTGTCAAGATCTTCTCAGTGTTGCTCAATCGGTCCCCCTTTTTCTTTTTCTTTTTTCTTTTTTAACTAATGCAGCCATCCTACTTTCTCTATCACCAAAATGGTGACCAAAGACCCTCTAGCAATTATAAAATGATAATATCTACTGAAACATTTGTTAAGGAAATATTTATTTGTGAGATAAATCACAGGCTCTAGTAGTTCAATTGTAAGTAACAACATGCTGTGATGCCTGCAACGTTTGGAATAGGGTTGAAACTGTTGGAGCGATGTATGGACTGATCAGAATCCAACATTAAAATTATCCTTTTAATAGTAGAATAAAAAAGCACAATTTTAAATGCCATGACCAATTTATAAACCCTATGTTCACTTAATTTTAAGTTTTTATATAAATTGATGAACACATTCCAGGTTTTATCAACATAACTGGCCAACAATTTTGTAGTAGTAATTACCCATTAATTAGAGGTGGTGTAACCAGTGTTAGCCACTTCACTAATGTCTGCTAGACATTAGAAATCACTTGTGGGGATATATTCATACTTCACTTCATTAACCTTTGCAATGACAGAAGATGATGTATAAGGCAACAAATCGGCAATGCTATTGTTAGCTTTGCAGGTGTTTGAGTAGTGTCCTAGCAACCAAATTGCATAGGGTAAATGATGCTGTACATTTCTAGCATTTTGCAGGTGTACAATTATCAACAGAAGAATAACCATTTCCAAGTTGCAAGTTCAACAAACAGAGTTCATTGGAACTTGCAACCACAGTTGGCTAACAATGCTTTTGGGAGGTGCGCTTCAGGCCTGTCTGACTGGCGCCAATGCATTTTGTGTTACATAAATTAATTAGATTACGAAGAACTATGGATTGGAGTTGTATACTTTGCGTTATTACTAAGCTTTTTGAATGCATTTTTTTTTATTTTTTTATGGTTTTCAAAAGGTGGTGGGACATAATATGCTTTGGCAAAATTTTGAAATATCAATTAATGTAACAACATGCAACGTAGTTCAAATTATGGAGGTGCAATCAGCAAGTTAGGTTGTTGTATGGAAAAAAAACGAAAAAAAAAAAAACAATGTTTGCACCTTATCGGCGGAATTAACAAAGTACAAATTACTGTGTCTCTGCATGTTAAATTACATTTTACTCACTCTCATGTTCAAAATATTGCACACTGTCCTTGCGTGGAACACAAAAGGACATTTAGAATGGCAGTTTCACTTTCCATCCCCTCTCACTTTCATTGTATAAAAAATTCATTGAAAATGCATTGATGACATTCTGCATAACATCTCATTTTGTGTTCCACTGAAGAAAAAAAGGAATACGGTTTGGAACTTAATAATTATACACCAAACACATTTAAAGATGGGACAGAATTTAGATGAGAATAATAACTCTTAAATAGACCATTTGAAAAGAAAAAAAAAAGTGAGGATTTTGACAATAGGGTAGTCCTAATTAAGCTTGATCCCCCCACCCCCTTCTCCTTCCAGCAATCTCTCATTGAATCCAATTTTCTTTCTGCAGCTGTTCTTTCTGTGCTCAAATCAAATGAACATGCAACCATTTTCCCCGGGCTTTGAACCATACATGGCGGAACTTTTCAAATACTCACATATCTTAAATTAAACAAAATTATTTAATTGCACCTTAATCTCTGCTTCTGCAATCAGCCTTAAATGTGTAGCCATGGAAAATAATAAAGAGTGATGACTGACCTGCGTTGCTGTTTTTAATATGATTAATCTCTGAGTCAGCCTCATGTGGATAGGGCAATTCTGCTCTGAGCTTTTTAACCCGTGGTGTTTGTCATGACCTCTCTTTTATTCTTATAGGTCATCAAGCTGGCTTTTGAGGAGTTTGATCTAGAGCGAGCATATGATACGTTAACAGTGGGTGACGGAGGGAAGATAGGTGATGCTCGAAGAGTACTTTATGTGTGAGTAGAGCAAAAAGGATTCTTATGTTAAAGTGTGAACAGGCATGTGCTTCTATTTATAAATGCCTAAGTGACTTTATTTCTTTCAAGAGAAGCAACCACATGAAAATGGCACTGGGCTTATGTATAAGGTTTCATGGCTCCATATGAATACACAAATCAAAGAATAAAATTAGATTTTGTGCATCTATTCTAGTCTCACAGGATCCAGCGTGCCCGATTTGATTGTGAGTATGAGCAGCCAGATGTGGCTCCATCTGCAATCTGATGACACGATCGGATCGCAAGGATTCAAGGCTGTATATGAAGGTATGTGATGTTTGGAAACACCTGGTTTTTGCTTTCTTATGGTCATTTCCACTGACTGTAAGAGTGATGAAACAAGACAAGAAATATCAGTGTGTTATTTATTCCTTTTCACAGTGAAAATGTATGCTTGAAAATGATTTCGGTTGTTAAAGCGTACCAGTTTCAAAATGGCATGCAAATCAAAGGCAAATGGAGCAGCATATGTGCAGTGCAGACATTTTTCAAAAGCTTGTGTGAAATATTCTACCTGCTGTTCACCCTGCAGGAGAATAGCATCAAAGCAAGTCAGATCGCAGACATGTATTTAAATATACACAGATAAACCGATAAAATTTGCTACAGAAACAGCCATTTCTTATTCAAAGGTAAACATGTTGCACCATTATCAATTTATCAGCTCAATAACTGAACTCTTAACAGAGTGGTGAAAATGCTTCTGTTTTACATCCTGTTGTTATTTATATTCACATGATTAATGTAACCAATAACTTATTTTTTTATTATATGCCACATATTTTTTTGTTTGTTTGTTTTATGTTTATGAATATTTCCAAAATTAAATTGTATGTATAATTGTTCGAGTTCCCAGTGGATTTCCTTGATAAATTTGACAACACTTTAATTTATTTCAGCATGATTAAGTAGACTTTTTTCTTTTGTGTTTATCTATTCCCTTTGTTTCTTCCTTTTTCAACCCCATAACTTGTTTTTCCAAAGCATGCTGTTTAATACCTTGAAATAGAGTTTTTCCCTAGCCACTCTTCACTCTAAACTGTAACCTCACAATTGAGCAATTCTCACCGTCTGGATAGCCTAGCACAATGACACAAACCCAATTAACTTTGTGTAAACCCAATTTCACACTTGTGCTTCTAGTCACGTTGCCATGTTTGACAACATTTCCACAGGGACCCACTGGTGGGACACTTTGTTTGAGGCTGTGTAGATGTCAAACTCAAATTCATCATTTCATATGTTCATTTAAAAGTTCTTAGATTGGCAAAGGATTGTTTTCCCCTTCAATGGAAATGATAAACTTTTGCTGGTCACCAGCAGTGAGCAGACAGCCCAAAGGCCTGGTAGATGATTAAACCCAAACCTCTAAAGTAGTCCTTTCCAAACCTGTCCTTGAGGACCCCCTGCCCTGCACATTTTGCATGTCTCCCTAGACACACTCAATTTCGATCTTGCAGTCTCTACCAACTAGCTGATGAGTGGAATCACGTCTGTTAGATAAGGGAGACATGCAAAAGGAACAGGGCAGGGGGGTCTCCAGGACAGTTTTGGGAAGCACTGCTCTAAAGAGTTAAATGAATATTTCATAAAATACTTCACTAAACAAAAATCGGGCATTATTTATGGATTTCATTCCGAACCGACAAGCTAAAATGAAGTTTTTATGAAAGAATGGCCATAAAATAAATACAATTACAATTATATATATATATATATATATATATATATATATAATTTTTTTTTTTTTTTTTTTTTTTTTTTTAAATAGGAAAATGCTTGAGTAATTACCAGAGAACCTAAACAAAAATATTTCACACTTAATTGCACAGAAAATGTCAGAGAACTGCTTTTCCATTTAATAATGGTATATGCTGTTACATTTAATTCATTAGCATACATTTTTCCCCAGTGTCTAAGGAACACAATGACTTGTCCTGGCAAATTTGACATTTTTGTCAATAGGACAGATAATAGATTTGTTTGGTCTAGAGCTTTAGGAAGCTAAACACATTAGTTAAATGCTGTGTTAACGGTGCTAAAAGCCCCATACAAAAATATATGCAAATGTTTAACAGAACGTTTATATAACTGGTAATGGTCCCGGTAGCCTTCCTGTGCATTATTTAATACCTTTGTCTGTAAGATCTGTTTGCTTTGATGAGTTGGCAGTCCTAACACGATAGCCTAGCGTTTTTGTGGATTCTTAAACTAATCGCCTGTGGCAGCACTGAAGGTATTTAGCATGCTCTTATCACCTTGTAGAGCTTGTAGAATCTGCCGCAAGTGGGAAACTCATCCCCTGTAGATAATCGTCTGGCTGGGTCAATAGAGCACTTGCTGCTGAGCTGACACCATAGTTGTTAACATAAAAATGAACTCTTCCTGAACATCATTCGTTTGTCACTGTCATTTTATACTGCCTTCCAAAACATTTCCTGGAAATAAACAGCCTAGCTCAGGAGTTATCACAAATCAAAAATGTGTTGAAGAACTATTCTGATACTGTCAAGGACAGCACAGAAAAAGTAATGCTAAATGTAAGTGATACAATGCAACTAACAATATAAATATATTAGGATAGCTGCAAAAAATAGGTTTACCATTGTCTGAATGTTTGAATGTGTTTCCCATATTTTTGTTGTTTATGTCGAATAAATCCTATATACATTACACTTTAATTGTTTTCCTGTTTAAGTGAGGCTGTTTCTTCTATATTGCTAGGCTTATGTAGTTCATGTTAATGTTAATATATTTCGGGAAGCAGAGTTTTTTTTTTTTGTTGTTGTTTACTTTTGTACAATAAACATTCTTGGTTCTATTTTGAGTTGGCACTTCAATGTAAAATCCAATTTCTAGAGCGAAATCACTGTGTTAAACTACTTACAATACCGAAAGGTGGTCCAATTGCCAGGCTGAAAACCACGTTTAAATTAAATAAATCATGTACTCTTGTATTCCACAGAAATTGAAAAAGGTGGATGTGGAGACCCAGGCGTCCCTGCATATGGAAAGCGAACTGGGGATCGTTTTTTACATGGTGATGTGCTGACCTTTGAGTGTCAGGCTGCTTTTGAATTGGTTGGCGAGAGGACAATATCATGCCAGCAAAATAACCAGTGGTCTGGAAACAAACCCAGCTGCGTCTGTAAGAGTCATTTTCTGAAATGCATGATTATAATTAAAATGTTGCCATTTACAATGATTAATGTATCGCCTCTGTAAAAACATGACATCTAGATTAGGGGCAGATATGAAGCTAAATGGCAGCCATCCATGCTAGAAATTACCAGTTTTGCTGTATGAGAGATCAATTATCATATTTCTGTTTCTGGAATGTGTTACTGTCTCTTTCTTTCTCAATAGAGAATGCACTGTGTCTGATTGTTTGACTACAAATGTCTGGATATATGCCCAGTCTGCAAAAAAAAATACAAAATAAATAAATAAATAAAAATAATAAAATGTCTAACAATCGATAATGATATAAATTTACATAAACATGGTGCCACACTGCACCAGTTTTTGCTCACACAAACTGAAATATAAGCACAGCTGTAGTGAATTTGCCCCTCAATCTGTCATGAAATGGTATTTTTCCTTAGTACTGAGGTAAGAGGGAGCAGTGTACTCGTTAATGTTTTTGTTGTTAAAAAGAAAACCTCTTAAATGACTTTTCCTGACAAATCTCAGACTATGAGTGAATTCCTTGACATGTCATAATTTCTGCACTATGCAAACACCTCATTAGCATGGTCTATGTGAATTCTCTTTTCTCTCATCTTTTTTTACAGACATAATAACATTTCTGACAATGTACCCATTGTGGATGAAAATAAATATTGTAACCTTTGTAATGGAATTATATATATACATATATATATTTGTCTTCATCTCCACAGTCTCCTGCTTCTTCAATTTCACCACTTCATCAGGCATCATCCTATCGCCAAGCTACCCAGAGGAATACGGAAACAACATGAACTGTGTGTGGCTCATTATAGCTGAGCCAGGCAATAGGATCCATCTCATTTTCAGCGATTTTGAGTTGGAGCCCCAGTTTGACTATCTCATTGTGAAAGACGATGGGATGCCAGAACCCACCACGTTTGGAACGTTCTCTGGGAAGGATGTACCCTCACAGATTGCTAGCAATGGCCATATAATGCGCTTGGAGTTCCAGTCGGACCACTCAAACACGGGAAAAGGGTTTAATATCACCTACACAAGTAATTGCAATATCCATATTATGTTGATTATTATTTTTTACGGGTGAAGTGTGCAATTTCCGCACCACTAGGAGCACAAATAATATAGCTGTCTTGGGCTGATTAGGATACTTACAAGGCTAGTCAGTTCACAGTTCACAGTCATTTGCACTGTAAAAACATAAGGCAACTTATCGCTTTTTTGAGTAAACTTAACAAACAGGGACTAAAGTCCACGCAACTTAAAATAAAAACTTAATATCACAAGTTGTCACAACATAAATAGCCATGTTAACATAAAAAAATATCAGAACAAAATATTTTTTGTTTACTGAACACAAGGCCTATTATCTATAAGCATACACAATTTAACCCATCCAAAGTGCACACACACAGAGCAGTGATCACACACACACACACACACGGTGCCGTGTTCATCATTTATGCTGTGGCACCCAGGGAGTAGTTGGGGCCTTGCCTTGCTCAAGGGCACCTCAGTCGTGTTATTGCCGGCCCGAGTTTCGAACCCACAACCCAAGGGTTAGGAGTCAAACTCTCTAACCACTTGTACACGATTTTATATGATTCAAATAGTCTAAATAAATAAAAGACCATAACACGGGTCAAATAATTTTTTTTATTATTGAAAGTTTGTGTCCATAGCACAAGGACATACCGAGTCTTGTATATTA
Organism: Carassius auratus; assembly: GCF_003368295.1. Lineage (NCBI taxonomy): Eukaryota > Metazoa > Chordata > Actinopteri > Cypriniformes > Cyprinidae > Carassius > Carassius auratus. The sequence goes on along the minus strand of NW_020523440.1, from coordinate 218,013 downwards.
ACTTCTTTACTCAATGCATTTTACACTGAACTCAACACATGGTACAATCAAATGAGAGGAGGAGGAAGGAAGTGTGTGTGTGCGCGCGCTCTTTGGATGGGTTAAATGTAGAGCATGAATTCTGAGTATGGGTCACCATACTTGGCTGAATGTCACGTCACTTTTCACTTTTTTCACTTTAAAATTGTGTATGCTTATAGATAACAGGCCTTGTGTTCAGTAAACAAAAAATATTTTGTTCTGATATTTTTAGGTTAACATGACTATTTATGTTGTGGCAACTTGTGATATTAAGTTATTATTTTAAGTTGGGTGGACTTGAGTCCGCGTTTAAGTTTACTCAAAAGAAGTGCTTGCGATAAGTTGCCTTATTTTTTATTTTTTTTTAAGTTGACTGAACTTTTTTTTTTTACACTGTGATTAAGGCGGGAAATATTATGGTGCAATTCCAACACTTTAATTAGGCATATCTCCTTTTAGCAAATGGCAAACTTCAGTACAATTTTCACAGGATTCCATTTTTACAGCAACAAGCTTTTTTTATATAAAAAGTAGGCAGAACGATTAAGATACTTTCTTTTGAACAAATTCTAAAGTAGCATCATTTGGATGTAATTGTACACAAGGGAATTTTGAACTTTCTCCTAGCTTGTCATTGGAAATAGTGCTTGCTTGTTTTGCCCTCTCTGGAATGTATCTTTGATACCAGTGTAGTATTCATGAAGCTTAACTGGTACAGTGTGTCCTAGCAATGCCAAGGTCATGGTTTGATGCCTAGGAAACACATTTAATGATAAAACAAATGCTTTGGATAATTTTTGTCTTTTTTTATATATATATAAAGGCAACTGCTAAGTGTATAAATTTAGCTTTGCTCTTCATTAACAATAGTCCAATTTCACTGTACTTTCTGTAGTGACAATAAATAATCATGAATCTTGAATAAATATAGTTAGACTGTTAGAATGCCATTAGGGATACATCCAGTCAGCAAGCTTAATGTATTTACAACAAAAGTATTTACATTTTTAGTGAATAGATCTAACTGTGAACAAGATCTGTGTTGGCACGTCTATGTGGGAACAAAAAGGGGTGGTAGATGGAATCAGTAGTTCAAGGCAATGTCAGTGTCAGTGGATTGTGTGGTTTGATATTTCAACAGTAATGCTTCAGTAATGTTGTGTCATTGTCTCAGAAAGTAGTAGACATGTTTCCCAAAGTGGCGTTGGTGCAACTGTCAGGCATGGCCCTAAGAACAATGAGGCTGTCATTTGGGAATGGGGTAGAGCTGCGTACATATCCTAAGCCCTGGCTGCAAGGTCTCCATGCATTAGCCATCATGATTCCACAGGGGCCTTGCAGACAGAGGTGTTCATCAAATGGAAACACTGAAGTAGCTTTGACAGGATCCTCTGCTTCTGCAAGTACACATATTGAATAATTGAAGCTTCCACACTGACATCCTGTGATGCATGTTCGACACATATGTGAGCTGTCTGCAGAGTTGTGAGAAAGGGAAAGCAGAGATTTGACAAAAATCTTCAAGCCATCTTGAGTGTGTCTTAAACCACCATATTGCAGGAAAAATAGAGGGTTTAGAAACGAAGGCTGAAGGCTTTCTGTTGACGTTTATCCATGTACCACCTCAGCATCTGTGGTTCTTTCACATGATTCAGATTTATTTTTCCTGGGAATTGTAACAGTTAATATAAAGTTAATTAAGGAAGTATTGATGAAGGACTAATGAATTATGAAATGTAATGCACACCCAATGATGGTAATGCTGCCATTATTGTGCAGGTTTGTTCTCAATACATTCTTAAGGTTTTGGCCCTTGAAATACTCACGCATAATTATTTTCTTAGTCATTAATAATTCATTAGTAACTCAAGACAGTTTTACTGCTTGACTCGTTCAACAAAGTAATTCAACCTGGAACTACTTCATAGAAGTGCAGATACAGAAAATTAATTATTGAACACCTATGAATGTTTGTCAACCAATCAGAATCAAGTATTCAACCATACCATAAAACAAAGTGAAATAATGCCTCGGAATATAATTATGTAATTATACTGTAATTCATCTTGTAATGGAAAATCTTAACAAACTACTTTTGGACATTCAACGATGCAAAATCCAGACTTTGTAGAATCTGCTGAACCTAATTAATTGTTGCCAAAGTGACATTTTTTTAAAAACTAATATTGCATTGTGTGGTATCCAACCCAGGCTCTTGAGAAGTCATACCAATTTCCAGTAGATGGAGAAATCGTAAGAATACGCTGACCCAAACTTAAGATGTAGTGCCATCATGTGTGTTAGCATTGTTTTTGCACATTTATTATATGCTTCAGCACTGATTATACTTTTATCCTGTGTCTATAGCTTTTGGTCAGAATGAATGTCATGACCCTGGTATTCCTGTCAACGGGCAGCGCTTTGGAGAACATTTCTTACTGGGTAGCTCAGTGCTCTTCACTTGTGAAGAGGGCTTTATCAAAACCCATGGATCCGAATCCATTACCTGTGTCATCCAGGATGGAAATGTAGTGTGGAACGCGGCTGTCCCCCGGTGTGAAGGTGAGAGAGCTTTTAGACTTTGGTCTTCTGCACCTTTTCTAAAGGTGCTGCTGGGATTTTTGAGATGGGCTGCTGTTAAAATTAATTTTTTCTGCACTCTCACTATCCCAGCTCCATGTGGTGGACATCTAACGGCTCCCATGGGGGTCTTACTTTCCCCTGGCTGGCCCGGATACTACAAAGACTCCCTTAACTGTGAATGGGTGATTGAAGCCAGGAAGGATCATGCCGTCAAGATATCATTTGACAGGTATTGATTTGTTTTGGGGATTTTTATTTATTATTTTATATTTTTTTTTCATGTGAAAGCCCTGGATAAACATCCCTGTCCCCTTTTTGGAAGCCCTGGCAACATTCTCTTAAGTACAGTTTCTCACTCTTACAATTTTTTTTTTTTTTTCATTAACCTTCCAGTTTAATCTCCCTCATTAGAGTAATTCTGATAAAGACCTGGGTCATAAGCAGATGTTCCGCTCTTTTCAATTTCCTGTGCAGGTTTCAGACAGAGGTTAATTACGACACATTGGAGATTCGGGATGGACCCTCCAACTCATCGCCATTGATCGGGGAGTACCATGGCACTCAGGCCCCCCACTTCCTCATCAGCACCGGCAATTACATGTACCTGCTCTTTACTACCGACAACAGCCGTTCCAGCGAAGGCTTCCAGATCCGCTATGAGAGTGAGTCAGTTTCTCATCTTTCCTTTGCAGTGATTTAAATGTACAAATATTGGATTTTCACACTCCAAAGTGGGCAGTTCTGCAATATTTTGCAAATTTTAGCAGGACACGATCTTTGGTGCATGTGATCTAATTATAATGGCTTCTCCAGGGTTACAATCAGATTTTAGTTTCTAGTTGCCTAAAAATTATGTAGAGAAGCCCGGCAAGTGTGTGCTAGCGTCACATGACCAATATCAACATTCAGAGGCAATTTTAAGAGAGGTGAAGAACCTCTGTGAGTAATTAAATTAATCCGAAAATTAAGTTTGTTTTCTTTTTGAATATGTGTGGTGGTGGTGGGTTTGTAAACTACACTTCAGAGTGCAGTTAGAGTTTAATGTCCCGCTGACACAAGGCCTGTTTGTTTGTTAGTACAAGCTCATCAGATCGACCAATCATTATTGTTAAATGCATATTTTAATGCTTTTGTAATTATTGTTGACTTGTTTACAGGGACTAGCCGAAAAAAAAAAAAAAAAAAAGGACAAAATCAGATGTGGCATCTGTTATAGTGGATCCCCCGCAGGCATATAGAGGAAAAATAATTAAATAAAAACGTTAGTAAATTGTAACATGGAACCGAGAATGGTTAAACCACCACTAGCATGAAAGTCTTTTGAATACTTTATATGTCAAATTTATTGTTAAAGGTGGAGCATGCAGTTTCTGTGCTCCTACTGTCACATAGCAGAATAACAAAAAGAAAGCATATTTTCAAACAGCCTTTGCAAGTGCATCACAACTCCCCTACCCACACCGCCTTAACTTGAAGTTAAGCTGACCTATCGTGAAAAAACTCTACAAGTTCTTAATCTTGATTGAAACCAAAATATTACATAAATTATTCTATTTTGTAAAATAGCACCTATGTTTACCCTTGATTTACTCCATTGTCTGTCTCTGTGCATTTTGCCAAGTCTTCAAATTTTGGGTTGCACTTCTGTAACAAATCTGAATTTCGACTAAATCACTAAAACCCTCTGATTAACCTGCTACAGTAGCCCCACCCTTGACTCTCACTACTGTGCAGAGGTATGCAAATGCATAAATAAACAGGCAGGTAAAATATTTATTTATATATTTATTTATTTAAGTGCACACCCTCAAATTCAAACTGCAAATGACATTTGAAAATAACTCTTTAATATTCAAGACAGTTAAAGGACAATTTAGCTGTTTTCAACCAGCTTTATAATGTTATAATACAGCTCTATAAAGGTAAAACATGACAGGAGTATTTGTAAATGAATAGTGTGTACTCTTTCTTCATGTTACCTGTACCTAGGTCTTCTGGATTGTTTGTCAGCTTTTGTGGAATTACAGATCATACTTTAGAAATTTTTGTACCTCTGCTCACGGTTAATTGGTTTGATCCCAGAGTGTTATGAAGTTTCCTTACCTTCTTTGACAAAGGGGAAAACCACAGCCTCTTTTCTCAATTTTCTTTGGTCACGTAGCACTGATTAAAAAATAAATAAATAAATAAATAAATAAATAAAAATAAAAATAGCCTTTCTACTGCATAGACAATTTTTATTAGCCATCTACAGCAAATAGTTGCCCTTGGGCAATGGAGAGTTGTCTAAAGCCCCATGTTCAGTACATGTTTCTTTAAATAAGTGCAACCAATTAAAATGGTCAAAAAGTATCAAAGAAAAGTTCATTAAGGTGCAGGAGTCCCTGTCAAGCAATATTTGAAGACAGGATTTAATTTTCTGACACATGATCACAGTAGCACGTGGTGTGAGATGAAGGTAAAATTATTTGCTTGAGTAATCTTTTTTTTTTTTTTAAATGACATGAACTCTACATAACAATAAAAGAATATGCATGAAGGTGTAGAGAAGACCTTTGTCAGGTTTTATGAAGTTTTTTTTTTTTTTTTTGCATGTTTAGAAAATCAGTTTTTCTTTCTGTAGTCTCAGGGCAATATTGTGTGATAAGGGGTAAGGATGCAGGGGTCCACGGCTCCCATCCCTAACCAGGAGGTCCCCTTGGACAATTTCTCTCACTGGCAAATAATGTGTGACAAAAATTTCACACAGAGTGAAATCTCATAACATGAAGTACATGAGATGACACACAACTCTACATGATATAAACCTATGCCTGTATCTAATCCAGTATATCAAACCCTTTTTACTTAATGATTTCTTGACATTTTTGAAAAAAAACAAGAAAGATTTGTGATTTTATATTGCTTTCTGAGCATTGTCTTATGTAATATTTAGCATGTATGTACCATTAAAATGTGTGCAGTAGAGGGTCAAAAGCCCTGTTAATTTAATGAAAATTCAAGTGTGATATTCATGGCATTAATGATTTATAATATTTCCATAAAAAAAGTAAAACCTGAAGTTATACCTTTTTAATAATCAGTTTGTCCTATGGAGATGTCTTATCATGGCACGGCACACAGATGTAAATGAACAGAAATTAATCTTCCCTGCAAGTAAAATCAAATATCAGTGATCAAATTCTTATTTATAAAAACAGAACTTATAATAAAATAAGTGCTTTACAAATTGGCAAATTAAAAGAGATAGTTGACATTGTTGTTATAATTTATATGTTATCTTGTGTTATGCTATGTTTTACGTTATGTTATGTTATGTTATGTTTAAAAATACTGATAAAATATGGAGACAATTTTTTGAGTTTGCATATATAATGACTTATATATAATGTATTTATTTATTTATTTATTTATTTATCAACCATTTTTTATTTTTTGTTAAACAATGCCATTGTTCAGTCACACGTTATGTTTCACCTGTCAGTTCTAACTGGCAACCTAAAATAGTGTCTAGGAACTATAATATGGAAGAGAGGTGGGTGCTCCTTTTGTAGTCAACTCTTTAGTTATGAGAGGGTGGGATGGGCTGAACTGGAGTGGGACAGGTCCTTAACCCTTGTGCATTGTTCAAATTCACTACCCTTTCGAGTTGTGCGTGGATGAAAACATCCACTCAATTAAACTGCTGTAAAAATGTATCAGATTCATATATATATATATTTTTTTGCATAAATCTGTTAATCAACTTCAGTCCTGATTAAAACTACCAAATGTTTAAAAAAAAATCCAAGAATTTAACTCTTTAATTGCCAAGTTCATAAATGATGTCACTGATTTTGGGGGGGGGACCACACAAAATGACTTATTTTCAATATAAAAGTAATTGTGGCTGGATTTTTTTTTTTTTTTTTACTTTTTACAACAGTCTTGGGCATGTCAAAGATTAGTAGCAACATTGGCTTTGATGCATTGTTAGTTTTTTTGCAGCATTAGATTAAAAATTTTTCTCCCTAATTAGTTGTTGGTGGCTGTTTTTGCCCTATTGACTTCCATTATAACGACATTTTTTGATTGCAAAGCCATGACACCATGTAATCATGCATTCTTGATTGTTGGTGGTTTTCCCTGTTGGGAAGAGGTAACATTTGTTATTTTTACAGTTGATCTCTAGGTGGGACCATTAACCCTTTGGATAGGCCTGTGCAAAAAAAAGCTTAGTTTCTGACTTGTATATAAAGCTATATGGAGTATAATAGCATATTATATTGTGTGTGTATGTGTGTGTGTGTGTGTGTGAGAAAGAGAGAGACAGAGTGTGTGAGAGAGACCTTTGCGCACTTACCTTGATGTATTTCAGAAAATCAAAATGTACACCTCAGCTCTCAGAACTACATGGAGTAAACAAAAGTGTATTCATGCACCTGCTGCCTTTTAATGGTGGTGAAAGTATTCGGTTGTTAAGTGATGACGTAAGAAGCGCTGTTTCCGGTTCAGGCCTCAACTCGCTTCACTTGAGAATATGACCTCAGCAGCCGTTTATGAGCATTGTTTATTCATATTGATAATTTAAGCTAAACGCTTTCAAACTTACGATATACACTACAGTCTCCGTGCTCACAGTGTCCCAAACACAAAGAATTTATATATATATTTTTTTATATTTATATTTTCATTGTCTGGCTATCTGGTACTTCAGTATGGAGTTAAAGGTTAAGATTATAACTTTTTCGCTAGTATTCTATCACATTCTGAGTTTATATTAGCACCTTTTGTTGTTTTCTCGTGGTAACTGATAGAGTGTTTGGACACGGAAGCGCTGCTACGTGACGTCAGACTTAACAATGGAATAGACTAAACAAAAGCAAAGTACATGGATTTAAACACTTGCATGGCATCGTGCTGGTCATTTAATGGTGAAAAAAGCAGCAAGCAACTTGTACCAAAGTTTTAGAAATGATTATGTAGCATGACCCCTCCAGCGAGCTGCAGCTTATTTGAAGTTGGTATTGCATTTTGGTTCATAATACATTATGTTCATAAATTTAATGCAAAGTAGATTTTTTTACAGGATTTTAAGGTTTTAAACTGGCTTTGCCATCAAGAAAAGACGAGCATTTCACATATAGGCCATCTGTACTTTTCACCATCAAAAGGCAGCATGTGCATGAACACACTTCTTTTTTTATTGTTTACTCCATGTAGTTCTGAGAGCATGAGGTGCATATTTGGATTTTTTCCGGTACTGTACATCAAGGTAAGTGCACGAAGGTCTCTCTCAAACCCTCTCTTTCTCTCTCTCTCTCTCTCTCTTTCTCTCTCTCTCTCTCTCTCTCTCTCACACACACACACACACACACACACACGCTATAATTTGCTGTTATACTCCATATAACTCCATATACAAGCCAGAAACTAAGCCTTTTTCTGCACAGGCCTATCTAAAGGGTTAATGGTCCCACCTAGTGATCAACTGTAAAAATATATTTTTTTACCTCTTCCCAAAAGGGAAAACCACAAACAATCAAGAATGCATGATTATATGGTGTCATGGCTTTGCAATCAAAAAATTTCGTTATAATGGAAGTCAATGGGGCAAAAACAGCCACCAACAACTAATTAGGGAGAAAAAAAATAAATCTAATGCTGCACAAAAACTAACAATGCTTTAAAGCCAATTTTGTTTCTAATCTTTGACATGCCCAAGACTGTGATAAAAGGTAAAAAAATATCCAGTCCACAATCACTTTTTATATTGAAAATATGTAATTTTGTGTGTTTTTTTCCCCAAATCAGTGACATCATTTATGAACTTGGTAATTAAAAAGTTAAAATCTAGTTTTGATTATGACCGAGGTTGATTAATAGATTTATAAAAAAATATTTATCTGGTACATTTTTACAGCAGTTTAATTTAGTGGATGTTTTCATCCACGAACAACTCGAAAGGGTAGTGAATTTGCCCAGAGTGTACCGTTGAGTTTTTGAAAAAATTCAAAGCATTGTCCCAAAATATGGGTCAAAATAAGATTTGTCACCAAAAATCATTCCATTAGCTCAAACACAGAGAAAATTGTGGCCAAAATAAGACTCAACTTTACCCCCTAGTGGACGAAAACGTCCCCAACAACGCACAAGGGTTAATAATTTAGTCCCAGGCCCTTTGAAGGAGTTTGTTTTGAAATGTGATTTTGTTGCACCCCACTGCTCAAATACAGTGTCGATTGGAATGTTAAATACACTAGTCCTTGTTCCAAAACCTTATAATTAACAAATTTAGCACTGCTTATAGCACATGTGCCTGCTTGTTTTCTATTATTGCAGCTGTATAAAAATAGGTTGTTTGTAAAATTAAATGTTATCACTTTTTACCACCCCATGAGCTTAACTGAAAAATGCTAATTATAGCTTTATAAAAACTAAATGACTTGACAAATAGTCTCCAGTTGCTCTTCCTCAGCAGTAATTTAACATCTTTATTATAATGTAATGTGCTGTAGTATAGACTGAAGAATGAGAAATGTGGGCAAGAAGCAAGATGATTCTCAAATGATATTCATGACTCCCAATAAATTACCTGACATTATGACTGATATACATGAAACTCATTTGTGTCAAAGTGTTCCTATTTTTCATACTTTATAGACAGCTATCAAAGGTTTATCAGTGGCCACAAGGTAGATCCGAATGGTTGTGAAACTAACAGGTGGAACTATTCCTCAGAAGTCAGTCTCTGAAGTCAGGGGAAATGGTTTAGAAAACAGTGCTGTCACTCAAAATATAGAAAAGGTAAGTAGAAATAAAAATATTAGTTCAAGGAAGGAAACCACTTTGGGACTAGTATCTGCTGATTAATACTGTCTAAAGTGCTTCCGACACAATCCTCCTTTCAATTTAGACCTTGGAGGTGGAATTAAATATATATTATATATATATATATTTATTTGATTGTTTTGTTTCTTCCACACAGGTATTATGATGGAAACAGACTCTTGTTTAGATCCAGGTATCCCGGTGAATGGAAAAAGGCATGGTGACACGTTCGCCATCGGCTCCAGAGTGACGTTCAGCTGCAATAAAGGCTATACTCTGAGCGATAATGAACCCATTGTGTGCGAGAGAAACCATCAGTGGAACCATGCGCTGCCCAGCTGTGACGGTAGGCCAAGTTGCGCTCTCTTGATTCTGATCATGTACAAGAGAATCAGCTCCTCCCTACCACCCAACGATGCCTAAAAACTGGACCCTGGTGTCAGCTTGCACTCTATGTTTTAAGCACACAGGTGTTTCGTTTAGGGAGAACTTTGGAGCCCCTTGAACATCTGGGGCCCGAGGGCATTGGTCAGGGCTATCATCCAATCCTTCTAGGCTGCATTACATTTTTATCAGAGGGGAAAGGGTAAGCCCTCTTAACACTCCTCCAAGATTTGAGTTCATGCATTTTTGATTAGAGGTGACTGGCATGTGCTGTTTCATAGATAACTTTAAATGGAGGGGGAAAAGGACAGGGAAGTGGGAACATATAATTGAAGTCCTTTATCTGATATCTACAGGAAAGCTCACTATAAAGCTGTTTATCTTATTTGCTTTATGATTACCGGGATTGAAGTAAAGTGTTTTCCCGAAAGACCAATCATGCTGTTGCCTGTCTGTTCCAAAATTCCCAATGTTTTCTTACGCTTGCATCTTATCAGCTCTGTGTGTTTGCTCAGACTTTGATTCAGCATGACGGGCTCTCATCGGGTCCTGAAAGTCATTACAGACAGGACAGATACTCCCCATCTGTTTGTTGGAATATAAATACATGTTCATAAAAGATTGCACATTTCCTTTCTGTCAGGTTGATTATTATTATTTAATGGAGAGTAAAATTCTGATTTCTCGAGCCAAATTCAGAACCATTTTAAACATGGCCACACCCAAAAGTGCATATAATAGACATGTGAGCCTCAGAACTGGACCTTGGAGCAATGCAAGAAGATTGTGTTGACTGATGAATCATGTTTTCTTTTAGATCCGTAGGGTTGATCTCGAAATGTCAACAATTCAATGCTTTGATCAGGAGGAGCCTGATTTGACTACCAGTCTCACAGTCGAACATTCATGGGGTGTTATTATCATGCCATTTTGGCTATATGGAGGTGCTTAAATGTCTGTTTTCACATAGAACTACCGGTTTTCTCCCAATAAGTTAATATACAGTCTATTAAGATGATGCAAATAAGAATCTGAAAAGAAAGACGCTTTAAATACATATATGTCTGTCTTACTCTCGTTCTTTGATAAAAAAAAAAATCACATTTTTTTTATTGTCTCTACTGACAGACATTCTCCAGTCAGAAAATTATCTCAGTTGTTACATCTCTTTTTGATATTCTTACAAGTATTTTTGCTCTATATGATATCAACCTCTTATTAGTTAGTGTTACTTTAAACTTGTTTTTCATGTAAAAACATCTCCATTTCAATGTTTTGCATCTATCATTTTGTAGTTTCACTAAGTTTTATTATGATATTTACTTATGTAACAACTGTTTTACATATTGTTTGTGAAGTGTTTGATCCAGATGTCAACAACTCAATCTGGACATATGGTTGAACCATTGTTGATTATATTATTTGAACAATGAACAATTTGCAACAAGCCAGCAATATGTAGTAAAATGCTGAAACCACTTTTTAGCAACTGCATAGCAACACCCTGGCACAACCCTCACATTATCTTCAGAAAATCAATTTAAGCTTGAACCAAAATAATTATGAAGTATGTATTTCAAGGCTAGATTTACTTTTTCTGTTATTGCTTTTCCAGCATTGTGTGGGGGCTATATCTATGGAAAAACTGGAACAGTTCTTTCCCCTGGTTTTCCGGATTTCTACCCAAACTCTCTGAACTGCACTTGGACAATAGAAGTGTCCCATGGGAAAGGTAAGACAGAAGAACATGTTACAGCCACAAGAGTTGCACGTACTGCTGAAACTGATAAAAGTTTGAGGCACAATGATTTTACCCATGCGGTTCCTTTCTGTGCCCTTTGAAATTACCCTTGATAATGAATTTAAGATACCTTTCACATTTCTCTACATTTAAATTACTTGGCACCATGTCGGGAAAATGCGATTCTGTTTCGATCAGTATTAGGTTCCCTCTGAAGTCTTCACAGTGGGTTGTGAGGTTGAAACTGAGGTTTTGCTTGTGACTGACGGCCCTAATCTCATCTGAAATTCCCCAGGAGTGCAGCTTCTCTTCCACACGTTCCACCTGGAGGACTCCCATGATTACCTGCTCATTACCGAGGATAGTAGCTTCTCCGAGCCGGTGGCCAGGCTCACAGGCTCTGTCCTGCCACCCTCCATCAAAGCAGGCCTGTTTGGCAACTTCAGCGTCCAGCTACGCTTTGTCTCGGACTTCTCCATGTCATATGAGGGCTTCAATATCAGCTTCTCAGGTGGGTCACCACTCATTCTGTTCATTGGTGTGTGCTTGAAGGCACGGTTCTCATGGTGCTTACTCTTACCCATGCTTTGCTAAGCAGTCTGGAGGTTTAAGAGTTATTATGACTTTGTGCTGCAGAGTACAGCTTGGAGCCATGCGAGGACCCGGGAGTACCCGCATACAGCAGGAGGGTGGGCTTCCAGTTCGGGGTCGGCGACTCACTGGTCTTTTCCTGTTTTGCGGGCTACCGTCTGGAAGGCGAGAGTAAGATCACTTGCTTGGGAGGAGGGAGGAGAGTGTGGAGTGCAGCCCTGCCCAGATGTGTGGGTAGGTGGACATATGATTGTCATTTATCGTTCTCAAACATCAATGTGTTTATTAAAGGGATAGTTCTCCCAAAAATGAAAATTCTGACATAATTTACTCACACTCATATCATTCTATGTTCATTAGACCTTTGTTCATCTTTGGAACAAATTAAGATATTTTTCCTAAACTTTGTCCTAAAAGTAATCCATATGAATCAAGCGATTTAATCCAAGTCTTTTTAAAAAGCATGATTGCTTTTTATGATTTATATGGATTACTTTTAGGACAAAGTTTAGGAAAAATATCTTAATTTGTTACACGTATACACTTTTAAAGGATGGACAAAAAATATGACAGAATACTAAAATCCAAAGATGAAAGTCTTTTGGGATGGAAACGACATGATGATAGTAAATGATGATCCTTTTTCTCTTCTTCTTCTTTGATTGAACAATCCCAATAATGCATCAGTGATGTTTAGGTTTGCATTTCATTTGACAATTGTTTCCATTTAAATCAAGCAATATTAGGATTGGGAATTCAAAATTAATATGATCAAAAAGACTCACAAATTAGTCTTGAACTTTTGGGTGTCATTTATACACTCAAGTTAGTGTGATTTAAAATTTGGGTAAAAAATTATATTCAGAGCAAGTTTGTTTTTTCTGTTATTTTAGTTTAGTTCTGTATTATGTTATTATGCATAAGGAATGCAATGTTAAGTAACAAGAATTAATTGAATTCAAAATGTATTTGGTTTTAAACATAATTTTAAGATATACAATGTAGTAGTACATAAAATACTTATTACTAACCTTCACTACTACTATTGGGTCATGAATTCAGAATGCATTAGATCAGTGTTTCTAAGAGACTTTTGGAAGATTTTAAAGATTTTAAATCTTTCCCAGAAAAAGTTTTTTTTTTTTTTTTTTTTTTTTTATTATTATTTATTTTTTTTAAAGGAAGGCTGTCACCGCCAGCATTTTTGATCATTTAAAAAAAAAAAGTGTAATGGCATCCAGAATATTTTGCTGTATGAATATAAGAACATGCAATATATAAAAACAATTCACAGAGCCTTCGGAAAAAAAAACAAAAAAGAAAACTTTTTTTCTTTTTTTTTTCTTTGTAGCTTCATGCTGTCTTTTTTTTTAGCAAAACTTGAATGTGTGTTTGTTTCACGAAAAAAAGCAACATTTTGAACAAGAAGTATTTTTGTAAAATACTACATCTTAATCCAATTCAGAATGATGATAAAAACATAGGTAATAGTTCGCTTCCATCAACACATCCAAAGCTTAACCAGTCCTATGTACGACTTCTTGGATAGTCATTTGATCTGACATGTGGCCAAGTATATTAACCCATACTCCAAATGTGTACATTTCGAGTAGTGTAAACAAACAAACAGACACACACACACTGTGAACACATACCTGGAGCAGTGGGCAGTCATTTTTGCTTCAGTACCCCCGGAGCAGCGGATGGTTTTGTGCCTTGCTCAAGGGCACCATAGTTGTGGGAAATTAGGGTGAAAGAGTGCACTGTTCATTCACTCCTCCCACCTACATTACAATTACTGAGACTCGATCCTATGACCTTTTAGAGTTAGAAGTCTGATTGTCTCTCTAACTATTAGGTCACAACTGCCCCTAACATTTGAGGCACTATTTCATTTGGTAACATTAAGCAGTTTTGATTTATATGCTGTTTAATGTTTGATGACTGCATTATTTTACATCTGCTTACATATGTGATCACTTGTTTCTGCTTCTTCTTCGCCATGTTTTCATGATCCAGACATTCAATACTCTTTCAGAAGATGCATAATAGTGCCCCCTACACAGTGGCGTAGCCACCCACAGTGGCAGCTGGCACACCTAAAAATAGATGCAGAATTATTTTTTATAGTCTCAATAAAAATGTTTACTAAACTTGGGCTATTGTTGTTTACTTATAAAATGTATATTTTAAATCAATCCTTTCACCCGTAAGTTACAAATATTTTAACTGACCCCTTGTTTCCATGGTGACGTGTCATGATTGTCAAGTGACACACCACAGCCACAATAACTAACAGATGTATCGCTATTCGTTTTATTTAGTTATTACAATTTTATTAAAAAAATATTCACAAACTTACTTACCATGTCAACCATCTGATATTCAGATTAACCTAAAAAATAGAACCTAAAAAAAAACATTATGTGGTTGAAAACACTGCATTAGTTGTGACATATGGCAAGCGCTGAGCTCGTCCATCTCTGGCTTAGTGCCAACCAACGCGCGAAAACTGTTTGAATCTGGCAGTTCTGTGACGCCACTGAACATTCTAAATCAAACTCTCTGGAGCACAGAAATAAGAATCCAATATATGGTGTCATAATGCTCAAAATGTTAAAATGTAATTACATTTTAAATTATTTTCGTAAAAAAAAAAAATCTGCCGGCATTCAGACTGCCAACCAATCAGCAAACAGCAGCTGACTGTGACCCCAGTAACTCCCCAGAGATTTTTGCCGTGCATTTAAATAGAGATTTTTTGATTGCACATTGCTAGCTAGCAATATGTCGCAGAGCTCCCTTCTTAATTTTTTTTAAGCAAAAAAACCTAACGTTATACCTGATGAGGATGTTTCTTGTGTGCCATACTTGGTCTGCTTGCTGTGCCTTGCAGGGCTTGGTCCCGTATTGCTGCTTGCAGCTATAAAGTTTTATGGTTATGTGGGGATGGTTATGGTTAGGGTTAATAATTCTGCACAGTAATCTGACAATAAATGTGGCATACCTTGAATTTCATATGCACACCAAGAGTCTCTTTTCTGGCTACACTACTGCACATTATACCAGTAAAAACAAGGAAAGCCGGGAAATTCCATCAATGACAGAGAAACATTGTCTCTTACCGTAAATGAGGAAAAATTCCATGGCGGGGAAAGATTTAATGAACTCTATAGCTAATTTGACCATAAAATGTCCCATATAAGGAAGGGAGAACCAATTTTAACCAATGCATATTATTAGAAATCTGGTCTTTTCCTTTCATCCTGAAGTGAGTGCATTTTACAATGCCGCAAATTCATTATTTAAATGCTCTGACTATTCCCCCATCGTATTAATTATTTATTTATAATGGAACTTGAGGTAGAAAAACTTTTAGAGATCTTGGCATAACAGATTAATATAAAAATTGATCAGATTTTTTTTTTTTTTTTTTTCTGTTTTGGTAGTTAAGTGGTTAAGGTCATGGATATTTGTGGACAGCATTAAAAACACTGCCAAAATAATGTAATTATGTTGTAATTGTGCAGTCCTTCTGTCGGACCTGGTTTTATTAGTGGTTAATCGCTGCAGTGTAATAAGAGCGTGTGAGTGTGTCTTTAATTGGTCTGGTGAGCACAACAAACATTAGCCTCAAGAGGTTTGGATTATATTAGCCACATAAAATTGATAAAGGGTTGATGGGGACATTCTCACTGAAAGTAATTATCTCTAGTTTAAAAGCCTCGAGACCAGAGTTTCCCAATCAATAAGGGTGCTAGATAACTAAAATGGGTGAGGGTGAGGGCTAGACACCAGAGATATTTGAGTTCAGTGGTTTAGAAAAAATGTGAAATACGTGAAAGATTATTTGATTTCAACTGCAATCAGCTAAATAACCTCTCTGGAAGAGGTTTGGATAAGTGATATTTACGTTCTCTGGGGCTGAGTGAGCAGTACAGTGGCAGTGACTTCTTCCACTAATTGGGCTTGTAGCAATGCAGTGGGGAAAGGAGCAGGGATCTGTTTAAACAGCACTGAACACAAAGCACTGTCACTGAGAATACTTACCGTATTTTCCGGACCATAATTCACACTTTTTTTTAATAGTTTGGCTGGTCCTGCGACTTATAATCAGGTGCGACTTATTTATCAAAATTAATTTGACATGAACCAATAGAAATGAACTAAGAGAAATGAACCAAGAGAAAACATTACCGTCTACAGCCGCGAGAGGGCGCTCTATGCTGCTCAGTGCTCCTGTAGTCTACAACTGTGCAGCATAGAGCGCCCTCTCGGCTGTAGACGGTAATGTTTTCTCTTGGTTCTTGGTTCTAAATAAATGTGACTTATAGTCCAGTACGACTTATATGTTCTTTTCCTCATCATTATGTATTTTTGGACTGATGCGACTTATACTCAGGTGCGACTTATAGTCCGAAAAATACGGTATTTCTCTGAATAAGTATTATATTAGGGTGTGTATATATTAGTATTATATTATATGTGTGTGTTGTAGTTTGCATCAGTTTAAGGTTTGAGAACATAGTTATGAATGGATTTGGATAAAACTCTGTGATCTCTCTTTGTTTTACCCTCTGCTGCTGCATCCAAAGATCCTAAGGAATTTCTTATGGCGGCCACAGGCCAAAACTTGAGGAATCAGTCTGTTGGTGGGTGAAGGGCAGAAACTGCATTTTCATCAATAAGAAATCCTGTCCTTCCCGGGTTTTGTACCAAATGTCGTCTTTTTGCACTCTAAGAGGTGTCTGGCTGTTGTCCTGGCAACTTTATCTGATGGCGTTGGACAGTTTGCTTATGTTGGTCTGCCAAGATCCAATCAAAATGTAGCAAACCTTTGTCCACTACTGTGGTCAGAGATGGGCACAGCAATAAACTGGGTCCTGGAATGTGCTGTTCACTACACATTGAATTCATTGCATGGATGGATGTATGGATGGAAGGATGGATGGATGGATGGATGGATGGATGGATGGATGGATGGATGGATAGATAGATAGATAGATAGATAGATAGATAGATAGATAGATAGATAGATAGATAGATAGATAGATAGATAGATAGATAGATAGATAGATAGATAGATAGATAGATAGATAGATAGATAGATAGATAGAGTAAGACCAAAACAATTAATGACACTTAATATCCACTGGATAAAAAAAAAAAAAAAAAAAAAATCTACTATCACTTTAGAAACATTTCTGTGAGTAGTTTATCTCTAAGGAACTGACACCTTTTTAAAAAGTTTGAATATCAGGAGGCCGTTGTTGGAGAATTTTACTTTAAGTTGCTGAGCTCAAGGTCTGGAAGCAGCATCTGCTTATATATTTAGAGAGCTGCTAGTGCAGAATATTAAACAGAAGACATCTGATCCTAACACAGCAGTGAGCTGTTGTGACCAGCAACTAGCTAATGCATAAAGGCCTCTATTAATTAGTATTCCTCTGAAGTTGTTCTCACAGTGATTCATCAAAATGACAAAGTCTCAAATTCCAGACGGTACAAAACCTTGGCCTAAAATTAGCCTGTCAGTAGGAAATGGAGTAGCAGCTGTCAAGGCACTACAGGCCTTAAGGGAACACAACTTATTTGTAACCAACCCCTAGTTTTTCACAGCCATGTGCAGCTTTGATAAGTCTGTGCTTTCTGCCCTCAATATGTGAACATTTTCTTCTATCTTTCCCATCCATACATCCTGGGTTTGCCTAGCTGAGTGTGGAGCCACTTCTGTGGGCAGTCAGGGTGTCCTACTCTCCCCCAATTACCCAGATAATTACGACAACAACCACGAGTGCATCTACCGCATTGAGACCGACAGAGGCAAGGGGATTCAAATCACAGCCACCACCTTCCAGCTTCACGAGGGAGATTTCCTCAAGGTGAGAATGACTGACATGAGTCATTTTATATATATATATATATATATATGTGTATATATACGTATGTATGTATATATGTGTGTGTGTGTGTGTGTGTGTGTGTGTGTGTGTGTGTGTGTGTGTGTAAACAGTCAAACCAAAATGTATTCAGACACCTTCAACTATATATCAAAATTATTTAACCTATATAAATAATTGTGTAATTGTGTGAATATGCATAATAGATCAAACAGTGAATTATTATTATTTTTTTTTATTCATTTGTTCATTGTTCATTAATTTGTCTAATTAAACTGTAATTAAAAAGTAAAATTATTGTTATAACATAGTTCAGACTCCAAAGGCCACATCAGTTAAATTCTATGTTATTGTGGTCAGTTGTGACATTGCAAACACAACTTTGATGAAGTTTGGTGACTGCAACACCTCTGTAATACTGTTAACATGTAACAGTTTGTAATCCATGAGAGACCTGCCAATGGGACTTGGAGACACCATTAACTATTCATAGATTAATTTACGTTACAGTGCTCAAGGCACATGTACCATCACAGAAGAAATATGTTCCCTTAAGACCAATATGGCCACTAATTAAGTAACAAATGAAGCATAAGAATGAGGTGCTTTAGCAATTCCAAACACATAAATTTTGTCACAGTTAATAGTGATACTGTTGCAATGAATCATCAAAATTTTGTCTGTCGGCACTAAGGGGATATTTGAATTTAATCTGTCAGCAAATTAGGTCTTAGACTTTTATATCTAGCATGGTTTGCAAGATTTATAAGGAAAACGCTATTCCCTCGTCACTTATGTTGATTGGCCGTTTTAGTTGATTTCAGCTGATTTGTGAGGCTGTTTTATCAGGCTGTTTTATCATTGTAGACAATCAGCAAAAACAATAAGTCTGTTCTGAGACCAGTGGCCCATTCTTCTCATGCAACTTGGAGTTGCATGTAATTTTCCATTAAAGCTTGAAATTGTGTCCTCCGCAACAAAGAAAGTGGAAAAATGCTGCTTGACATTGATTTGTGACCTTTAATATATATATATATATATATCTGTGTGTGTGTTTATTTTTTATTTTTTTCCTATGCCGTAGTGTTGACCGCCCTCTCCAAGCAGAGGTTATTTTTTCAAAATATATGCAATTTTGAAAAGAAATGACATAATTCAGACACCAAAAGACAATATTTTGATTATTATTTTTTTTTTTTCTCAGAATAAGCAATTCTGATATAAACTGCTGACAAAAAAGCTGAGTAAATATTCCTTCTTCTTTTGGCCTTTGGTTTTCATAGGTTTATGATGGTCAAGATAGTTCAACAAGACTCCTGGGCAATTTTACAAAAAACAACATGTCTGATGTCATCCTCAACAGCACGTCCAACCATCTTTGGATGGAGTTTAACAGCAATGGTACCGGAACCAGCAAAGGATTCAAGCTATCGTACAGTAGTAAGTTGGTCCTGTAACTTCATCCTGTAATCACACACTGATTCTTTTGAAATGGCTACATAAGTGAAAAAAAATAAGCTTTATGCATAAAGTAATTCTTTTAAATCAATCTTATAAGCATATCTAATAGTATTAACCTGTGTTTGGGTAAAATCTCTTGCTTCTTCAATTTTCCTAGCCAAATGTGTTGTCCTTTCCTATCACTCAATTTATAGTCACATTCAACATAGTGACACTGAGATCATATTTACTGTAAATCACTTTGATTAAAAATAAATGGTGGTTTCAGAATGGTTTCAAACTGATTTTCAGCTCAATCTGTTGAATTGTTGCCAGTGTGAGAAAATAAATTACAGTTTTGACTAAATATTTATATTTGTTTTTATAAATACTTGTGAAATAGAAATAGAAGCTCAATTATTAAAACAAACAAATATTATATATGCAATGTTTGTTTGTTTGTTTTAATAATTGTGGTTCATAAAAACTAAATACTACTGCTCTAATTAAAGGAAATAATGAGTAGAAACGAAGACAGTAAAGACACAGCATGTGCAAGATATTACGGTTTTAATTGCTGGTCAGAGACAGTCTAATAATATCCTCATTATCCACTCTTTGTTATATCCTAATTAAGACTACCACCATCTTCCCAGCCAAAAGAAGGATAATAGTAAATGCATTAAAGAGCAGCTCAGCAGGTTTATTGTTTTCAGACATATTATTTGAAAAGGTTTTACCTTGAATTGTCTCTGCATTGGAAATGTGCTTTAACCAATCACATACAAAAATGAGAAGACAGAATGTTTGAAAGGGTGATCTTTGGGTTGGGCATATGCTGAGCTGGTATTAATTTGAGGTGGGCTCCTCGGGGCTGCATAGGTAATTGTTGTGTGTAGGTGTACCTTTTATTGCACTACCTTTATGTCATTTTTAACTGAGAGGATGATCCAGCCTGCCAGAGGGTTGATTTCAGGTGGCCAGATGTCTTTTTTACCATTGAAATTGGCTTACCTTGATCCCGCCTCTCTACAGGTTTTGACCTTGTCAAATGTGAGGAGCCGGGGACACCTAATTATGGCTACATAATCCAAGACGATGGCCATTTTGCAGATACATATGTTTTGTACAGTTGCAATCCTGGATACACACTGCATGGAAGTAGCACATTGACGTGCCTCAGCGGAGACCGTAGGGTGTGGGACAAACCACTTCCATCTTGTATTGGTGAGTTAACAACAATTTTTTTTTTTTATTTATTTTTTTTTTTTTTTTATTCACTGCATACAGTCATCATCCATAATGCAAAAGACATTCTGTGAAAATGTAACCATAATATATTTAATATTTACTGAGGAAGGTCATGTCAAAGATTGAAATTAGAGTGAAATGAATGGTTGAAATTGAAACTTTGATGCTTATCACATACAGTAATTAGATTTTGAGACTTAGCCTGGATTTCACAGACAGGGTCACATTTTACATCTTTCAAGTAAATGTTTACCCCTTGCTATTAAATGTTTGTCAGGGAAAGGCTTGAGTTCGTATCCCTCACAAAAACCTGTCAAAGAGTCTCTTAATTGGTTGTCAACATTTGTCATCACTTCCAAATCTTCAGTGAAAAGCAGGTGAAAAAAAAAAATATTTGAAAAATAATGAAAAATAAAATTATTCAGTGTACTGGAAAGGATGAACAGCAAAACAAACCTTTGTAACATTGCATTAAAATATGTTCTGATACAAGTGTTATTAAATTTAGAATTAAAACTTTATCAATGAAAATCGAAGACAGGTTTGGAAATAAAATTATCAATATAATAAAACATCTATTTTATATAAAAATGTTTGTCAAATCACCTTAAAATGAACGTTTTGCCAATGCATGCAATGATCTAATGGATCAGAAAAGTTACAGTGTTCAGTGGTGTTAGGCAGTGTTTCTTTCTATCTGGTGTTAGGCAGTTTCTGTTGTACCCTATACCATATATTTGGGTTGGATTTGTTTCTTCACATGCTTGCTACTGCTGTGGATTATAGAAATAAAAATATAAAAATCCCCCATTTATCAAAATAAATATCAATCCTTAATGTTAAATATTGAGCTTTGAGGGCTGCCACTCACCCTAAATCCAAAAGCCACTCAAAAGTGGAGGCTTTACAGAATATTTCCAGTTTTTTTATGATCACACATCTGCCCAGTATGATGCAGCTCTGTATCCACTGTGATTTATATATATATATATATATATATATATATATATATATATATATATATATATATATATTTTTTTTTTTTTTTTTTTTTTTTTTTTTTTTTTTTTTTTTACATGACTTTAAGGTTCAGGGTCACCAGAAATATATATATATAAAAAATTATTATATTTCAAATATAATCATGTACCTCTCTCCAAAAATACTGGACTTCTGAGCATCGTTTTAAAACATGAACTAGATTTCCCTCCTCTCTCTGGCATCGCCAACAATCAGGATTATCCTTAAAAACGGTTCTAAACAGCCTTCTGGGTGTCCAGTAAAATATGTGTAAAATTTTAAATTGTATGAGACATTTTCTAATATATTCTAATAATATCATATTTTAAATTTCCAGTGATCTTCTGCCATTCCTCAGCTTCAAATGTGCATCCCAGATATTTTCTCCTAGATTATCTTAACCTAATATTATAACTAATATTTTGGCCCATCTGAATAACAAGTAAGGAATAATATTTAGATGACACATGGCCAGTACCCATAATGTTCCAGAACATCTTGAGATAGCTTTTATCTCTGGGAGTGTATGACGGAGAGGCAAGATACTTGTGAGCATATGCCTCATCGGCAGATAATCTCCAAATCATTAGGCAAGATGAATTTTTGTCTCTGTAATGAAATGTATTAAATCATCATCTTCATAAAGATCCTCCAGAATATATATTTTTTTTTATTTCTATCTATCCATTCCTTTCATAACACAGTTGTTCCACCTGTTAATAGCTTTGGATTGGCCCAAATAGCAGATGAATGGCTTGGAAAAGGGTCAACCCCTAGAAAACAAGAGGTCTTCTTTCAAACTGTTTGGAGATGGGAAATAATCTAAAGATTATGCAATAGTAGTGGATGTTAGTTTTGTTGTGTTATGAGCTCAAATGGTATAAGCAGTCAAGCAGATTTTTCCATGGCTACCCATGGGGGAGCTCTCTCCGGAGGTAATATGAGGTTCTGTCCCATTCCACAAAAACTGTTTGTATATCTTTATCAAATATACAGAAATATTTTGAATGGACAGGCCATAGGCAGCATTGAATTTGCCCCAAAGGGAAGGAAAAAGGGGCGCCCACCTTGCTAGGTCAGCTGAATTTTATTTTTATTTATACATTTTTTTTAATGGGGGGGGGGGGGGGTTGTCAAGATTGACTTTAACAATATCCTTAAAACACTTGGGAAATGTAATTCCTAAATATACAATTTCCTTGTCAGGCCATTTAAGTGCACATATCTGAAACAATGATTTTGGACAGTAAGCAGTCTTGGGGTAGAGCCTCTAACTTGGACAAACTGACTCTGTATCCAAAATAATTTGTCATACTAAGTAATGCAGAAGTGACTTAGTTGAAACTGTGACAAAAAGCAAAATATAGTCTACATATAGCATAAATGTCCCTTGTTGAGTTGAGCCCCTAACAATTACCCCAGGAAAGCTGGTATTTAATTCTATTGCCACAGCTAAGGGTTCTAATACGGAACAAAACAAAAAAGTAAAGGGGGAGAGTGTGCGACCCTGACGAGTACCTCGCCCCAGTATAAAGTATGCAGAAATAACCCCATTAGTTTGCACAGCAGCCTCTGGATGTTCATATAACAACTTCACCCACTTTATAAAAATTGAGCCAAATTCCAAAAATTTCTAATGCTGTGAACAAGTACTAAAAATAAATATATTTGTATTTATTTTTGTATTTATTTATTTATTTATTTGTTTTATTTTTTACAGTAACACACGTAAAAAGTCAAATCTACACCGTATTTTAATGTACTTATGATAATGCACTGTAAGGGTGAGCGATAAGAGCAAATCTATGAGTAAAAATATGACTTAAATGTGAATTAATGAACATATTGCATTGTAAACAATAGCAACATCTCTGTTTTAAAAAGTTAAAAAGCATCCCAAAATGCAGCTCATAAAGTTGATTAAGTGGACTGTCTAGAGGGAGCAGAGCTAGAATCTATCCCATGAAGAAGCTCAAATATAATATTATTAATAATAATTAATTTGTACAGTGACTGTACACACATTCGACATAGAAGTATCTTACAAATATATTAATAGATTAATTGATGACCTGTATATCAAGTATTCAGGTATTAACATCTGATACCATTACTGTACCATGATACCACCAAATAATTATTTGTGTGATGGAAAGATTATGTCATTAGATCAGGAGAGGTGTAGAGAGTAGTAGTTACTCTAGTAATTAATGTCTAAGCAAAGTTATATATATATATATATATTTATGTATAAATAAAGCAATACTTTGCATGCCACATAAAACAGCACCATAATGAAAGTAGGTATAAAAACAATAAAAATTTCTTGATCTCAAATAATTATTTAGATATTTAAATAAAAAGGGGTGGTATACTGAGCATGAACCAAATGCAAGAGTGTCTTCATATTGTAATTCGGATAATGAGAATGTCCTTACGAGACTCAACTTTAGTAATTACATGTGAGACCCAGGAGAAAATAAAGTACTTGAGGAGGATGGAGAGAAGCTCTCTCACTGTGGTTAGGATGAAGTAAATGATTACTCTGTAGACCCAGCACAGTATACTTACACAGAGATTTTTTTTTAGGATGGACCCAATTCGGTCTTTACTGTGCTGTACTTATTCCATAATTAAAACTTCTTGAACAAGATGTAGTTTGGGAGAATGGTGTGGAAAATGGAGAACACTGTCTTAAGCCAACTTTGCACAATATGCATTTATTTGAATTAGTCAACATAATAAACCAATTTTCTGTTTTATCTGCTTGCTACACAGCATACACAATGGCTAAAATACCTATAGTGTACTATAATTTAACCCTCTGGAGTCTAAGGGTATTTTTGAGGCCTGGAGAAGTTTTGTCATCATGCCCTGACATTTGTGCTTTTTTCATCTTCAATGCAGCTTCATTGAAATGTTAATTTTTTGGATTATACTTAATGATAAAGTTGAAAAATATCCCTTTGCTTACTCTGTTTACCTTGAGCTATGATGTCATCATGTATTTGCATACAAACTTACGATTGGGATTCTTCTTAGATTTATATGCGTACTGAACAGTAATTTGTGTCATATTGACGTATTTTGTAGTAATTTGTAATAAACATAAACTTTTTTCTTTCTTTTTTCTTTTTTGCATTGTACACACTATCATTTATTTCCGGAAATGCAAATCTAGTTAAAGGCCTTAATTTGTTTTGTGTGTGTGTGTGTAGCCGAGTGTGGAGGACACATTAGCGATGCCACATCTGGACAGATTCTGTCTCCTGGTTACCCGGCCCCTTACGACAACAACCTTCACTGCACCTGGTCTATTGAGGCAGACACAGGCAAAACCATCAGGTATAAAAACTAGCACTTGAAACCATGTTATGTTTTTTTTACCACCCCTCCTTTTATTTCCATATAATTCCCATAAAGGAGAATCACCACAACCATAAAGGAGCATGGTGATTGCATTTCACCCTGCTGCACGACCTACCACTGGCTGGCATCTGTTCCTACAACTGCATTACCTTTACACAGGGGGAGGGTTAGTGAAAGAGCGAAAAGAATAGAGACACAAAAAGCCATAAGCCAGTTAAGCCTTCAAAAATGGAGCAAAACTCAGGTAAGCCAATTCGGTTGATCCATTTAAGGAGAAAATGGCTTATAAAGAGGAGATAAAAGGAGGAGTTGTATATGGGATGTAATCCATACCATCAGGCATGCATCATGTCATTTGCATGGTGCAGGTGTTTAAAGTATTTCTATACATATAAAGGCCAGAGTGAATGCCCATCAATGCCAGCACTCATCAATGCCAGTAAAAATTGACTTGTTATGCAGGGTATGTGATTGGAGTGGAGCAATAGTTATTTCCTCTCCACACTCAAAGTGTCTCTGCTACAACTCTCTCGCTCCCAGCTCACAGGTGAAAGAAACCTCTCTGTGACTTCACTCCATCGCATACATTTGCACAATAATGGCTGCACTGTAAAGTTCTCTCTATATGTTTTTTTTTTTATTTTGTATTTTTTTATTTTTTTTCATCTAGGCTCGAGATGTATTAGGTGAAAGCATGTTTTCGAAATTCTGTACAGTTGAAAGGTTGTTGCATTAGTATGATGACATCTTATGGCTGTTCACAATTTTTAAAAGACTGCACTGATAGGACAGACTGATGTTTTACTCACCTTCAAATTTTATTTTCATATGTTAAAGGAAAATGTTTTTTCCTCCTGTATGTGTATTTTATTTCTAATGGTAACATTTAACTTATATTATATATATATATATATATATATATATATATATATATATATATATATATATATATATATATATATATATATATATTAAAAATTATTCCTAATATTTTTTATTGCATTTTTAAAATGTCATCGCATTATATATGTTCATAATGCAATTCCATTGATGGCAGAAAGGACCCTGCTGGTGAATGGAATGTCGCTTATGAGCGTTGTGTAGTTATTTGAATGAATAACTCTCTGTTTGTGGAGAGCAGAACTCATGGTTGTCCACCCACACATCCCACAGAGACAGTCATTTCTGTGACTTAAGTTGATCAATGCTATGCTTTCATGCCAGCTGCAGAGATGTGCTTGACTCAAGGAGGTCAGACACAGTCCTGTTGAGTGCAAATAATATAAATCCCAGTGGCTCAGTAGAAAAAAAAAAAAATATATATATATACAGGTGCATCTCAATGAATTAGAATGTTGTGGAAAAGTTCATTTCAATAATTCAACTCAAATTATGTGTATTAAATAACTTGTGTATTAAATAAGTTCCGTGCACACAGACTGAAGTAGTTTAAGTATTTGGTTATTTTAATTATGGAGATTTTGGCTCGCATTTAACAAAAACCCACTAATTCACTATCTCAGCAAATTAGAATATGGTGACATGCCAATCAGCTAATCAACTCAAAACACCTGCAAAGGTGTCCTGAGCCTTCAAAATGGTCTCTCGGTTTGGTACGCTAGGCTACACGATCATGGGGAAGACTGCTCATCTGACAGTTGTCCAGAAGACAATTATTGACACCCTTCACAAGGAGGCTAAACCACTCAGTTCACACAGTTCTGTATCCAAGCATGTTATCAGAAAGTTGAGTGGAAGGAAAAAGTGTGGAAGAAAGAGATGCACAACCAACCGAGAGAACCGCAGCCTTATGAGGACTGTCAAGCAAAATCGATTCAAGAATGGAATTTGGAAAGAAAGAATTTGGCTATAGTTTTCATATTCCTCTTGTTAAGCCACTCCTGAACCACAGACAACATCAGAGGCATCTTACCTGGGCTAAGGAGAATAAGAACTGGACTGTTGCCCAATGGTCCAAATGTTTTGTATTTCATTTGGAAACCAAGGTCCTAGAGTCTGGAGAAAGGGTGGAGAAGCTCATAGCCCAAGTTGCTTGAAGTCCAGTGTAGAGGGCTGCATTGGGTTTGGGCTCCTGCGGGACCCGCGGGACCCAAAGCAAATCTCCCGGGAGTGGCCGATTTGACCTTTGCTTCAGGTGGGAGTGGGCGGTCAGAACATTTCACGGGAGACCAGCAGGGAACGGTGGTGTGTAGTAGAAATGGAGTCAACGCAAGTTGAGAAGAAAATTAAAGCTGTTGTTTTCTTGACAAAAGCAAAGCAAGGCAAGCCGTACATCTAGAAACAATTCTCAGAAGGATTTTCTGTACTCTCAAAATTCACATGTTTTATTTTGAGCATCACTGCATTTAGTGTGTATGGGCGGGTCTTGGAAGAAAGATGCACAAGTCTGGGACCGCAGTCAGTCAGCAATATACTTTTCCTTCCTAGTAATGTGGAGTAAGCAAAGCAATAATGCCCAGTGATCAAATTTTATTTCATTTCATTCGTTTGTTAAGTAGGCAACAACTACACTTTATGTATATATATCCTATATATATATATTTAGTATTATTTATTTTCTTTTTTGCAATAGCCTGTTAAGCAAGCTATTGTGAATGTGAAATCTGTGAGATTTTGTCATATTTCGTTTTGTATTTATTTTGTAAAAATTATATCTAGCGTGTTTTCAAAGTTCTCTGTGTTTATTTAGTTAATGGTAAAGTCATTTCCTAGTTAATCGTTTGGTGCGTGTATGCAGTAGGCCTAACCTGTGTTTAAAAACTGAGGTGCTACTAGTTGCGGTTTTGTTTTAACGGTTAATGATTTATAACGCTAATCAAAAAAATACCCAATGTTTTTGTCATGTGTGGTGCTTTGGTTTAGCATTGGTTACTTCAAATTATTTAAACAAAATGTTTAAATCTGTTATTGTGGATGTTAACTTGAACGAATATTTAGTTTGAGTACCTATTTGTTTACATTTTTCACAAGCTCTGAGTAAAGTCCGCGGGAGTGGGTGGGAGTGGACACATTGAGGGTGCGGGCAGGAGTGGAAAAACATAGGGAGCGGGCGGGCCTGGTCATACATTCAGCTGGAGCGGGCAGGTGTGGGTTTAAGAAAACAGTCCTGCGCAGGGCTCTAGTCCAGTTTCCACAGTCTGTGATTATTTGTGGTTCAATGTCATCTGCTGGTGTTGGTCCATTGTGTTTTTTGAAAACCAAAGTCACTGCACCCGTTTACCAAGAAATTGGAGCACTTCTGCTGAACAGCTTTTTGAAAATGCTGATTTCGTTTTACAGCAGGATTTGCCCACACTGCCAAAAGCACCAAAAGTTGGTTAAATGACCATGGTGTTGGTGTGCTTGACTGGCCAGCAAACTCATCAGACCTGAACCCCATAGAGAATCTATGGGGTATTGTCAAGAGGAAAATGAGAAACAAGAGACCAAAAAATGCAGATGAGCTGAAGGCCACTGTCAAAGAAATCTGGGCTTCCATAACACCTCAGCAGTGCCAAAAACTGATCACCTTCATGAGCCAAAATCATCACAATTATTAAAAGATCCAAAGAGACATAAACTACTTCATTATGTGTGCACTGTGTTGAATTACTGAAATAAATGAACTTTTCCTCGATATTATTATTATTTTTTTTTTAGATGCACCTGTATATAAATTCTGAAGGCTTTTTATTAATTCAATGCTGTAAAAAAATAATATATATATATATATATATATATATATATATATATATATATATATATATATATATATATATATATATATATAAAGTTTTGAATGAATCGAGTGATCATTATATTATTGTCAAAGATAATCCAGATTTATTAATAAGGTCCTATTTTGAGGAATCATATATATATGAGAAACTGGAATTCATTTTGCAGGAAGTGGAGGGTTACATCATATCCATACACAGTTTCCACAATTTACTTTAGCTTTAATTATTAATACATTTTTAGAACATATCTTTGAAAAGTCTGGACTTCTGATTTTATCAAGTAATTGGAATGAATTATATTTTAATTTGCAAGTGTTTTGTGCTTATTATTATTGATGCAATGTTTTTGAATGTCTTTGAAAGATAATAAAACAAAACATAATATTCTCGCTATTTTTGACCTTCCCAGCCTTCACTTCATAGTCTTTGACACGGAAGTGGACCATGACATTCTGAAGGTCTGGGATGGACCAGCGGAGAGTGGCATTCTGCTGAAAGAGTGGAGTGGATCGCTTTTACCTGAGGACACTCACAGCACCTTCAACATCCTCACACTTCAGTTTGACAGTGATTACTTCATTAGCAAGTCTGGCTTCTCCATCCAGTTCTCCAGTATGTATCAGCTTCTCCTTGCCTGTGTTGATAATAATCTTATATCATTGCAGTATGCATACTTTACACTGAACATAACTTTTCAATATACATGGTAACTGGAATGTGCTTGCCTGGAAATAATGTTGGATCAGCTACCATTTCTTTCTAGGCAAATCTTTTGACTGGGGTGCCAAAAATCACTTTTTAAATTCAAAATATAAAATAATTGTATTTCCAATATTATAAGTCTGTCATGTAATACATACAATAGCAGGCATTGTAGTCTATAGTACAGTATATGCTGTGCAGTATGCAGTTAGTAGTGAGCAATTGTTCTAAGAAAGCCTTTTTCTCTTGTTAATTTCCTCAGATCTCGCTGTTCTTATTATAAACTATTCATGTATTTTTAAGTGGTTATGGAGCATGTGTTTGTTAAAGCATTGCATATTTCATTTGACTTCTTGACAGTAATATGATATGATTGATGAAGTATAATTAAATTAAAATCTTCATAAACATGAGTTTAACTCTATCACATATGTGAGCTGCTGTGCATCTTGGAATATTTTGTCAAGAGCAGAGGTCCATTCTCTCATGAATAAGTGATTTTTTTGCTCTCTCTAATGTCTCACTGATCCACAGCTGATTTAAAATTTATCTTTTTATTTCAGCTACAGTTGCCACGACCTGCAACGACCCAGGGACCCCTCAAAATGGAACACGTTACGGAGACAGCAGGGAGCCGGGTGACACCATTTCCTTTCAGTGTGACCCTGGATACCAGATTCAAGGAGTGTCTGAAATCACTTGTGTTCAGCTCAACAGGCGATTTTTCTGGCAACCAGACCCACCCACCTGCATTGGTGAGATCC
The DNA here is from genome assembly GCF_003368295.1 of Carassius auratus. Classification (NCBI taxonomy): domain Eukaryota; kingdom Metazoa; phylum Chordata; class Actinopteri; order Cypriniformes; family Cyprinidae; genus Carassius; species Carassius auratus. Next base: position 187,697 of record NW_020523440.1, on the reverse strand, counting down.
GACTTGACTCTGTGCTTCTTAGTTTCTTTACTGGAAAGCTCATTCTAGTAAGGAATAAGTATAATTCCTGTGTTTTAAAAGTGAAATAATAATATTAATTACAACCGTCAAAGCAGTACATTAATTTTGAATGAATGCAATACATTAATTACAAAAAAAAAAAAAAAAAAGTAATGTTAGTAACGTCATAACTATTCGTGATCTGAGGAACATTACAATTTCTCTGGGATGTTTCCAGTAGCTCCTTCATGGGACATGGTTGGATCCACATAAAAGGGGTGGAGATTGGTAGGTTTAGGGATGGAGATGGGTGGGTTTAGGGATCAAGGGGTGAAGACGCGTAGGTTTAGGTATATGTAAGGTGAGAGGAGTTGGATCTGGATCAAACCACGGCCCCTGGATTTTGTGTTTTGCAGTGAGGACCATCTTGATGTTTCTGCAGTTTGATTGGATTCCATCTATTGCAAATTCTGTTGACTGGACATGTTTTGGAAAGGCACACACATGTCTATATAAATTCTAAGTTGTGTTTAAGTATAACAGGTCTAATGCATATAAGAGCAAACCTAAGCCACATAATGTCTAAGAGGCCTCTCCTCAGGATATGACACACAAAAACCTGCTTGAAATTTGCTAAAGCACCTAAATGACTTTCAATTTTGAGAAACATATTCTCTGGTTTGATGGACTTCAATTCCAAGCGACATATCTGGAGAAAACCAGGCACTGCAAATCACTTGCACGGTACCATTCCAATGGTGTAGCATGGTGGTGACTGCACTTATTGTGCTGCAGATGAGATTTTCAGAAGCACTGGGAATGGACGTGGTAAAAGGAAAGCTGAGCACAGCAAAGCACATCAATTTACTTAATGAAATCCTGGTCTGGAAGCCCTCCGGACTGGAGGTTTACCTTCCAGTAGTACTACGACTCTAAGCACACAGCCAAGACAACACAAGGGTAGCTTAGTTACAACACACTGAACCTTGAGATGCTCAGCCAGAGCCCAGACCCAATCAAACACCTCTTGAGAAACTTGAAAATGGCTGTCAAACAAATATGTCTCCCTCCAACCTGAAAGAGCTGAATACTGTCACAAAGGCAATGTATATTAGCATCTAAAACCATCACTGTACTTGTGTTATAACTCTACTCAGTTGTCCACTACCAATCAAAAGGTCATAGCATTACTAACCTCTTCTTAGCATTCATGTCTATACTGAGTGGTCTTCTAGAGATTTAAGAGAGATGCATACAGTATTAGCTCAGTGTTATAGGGAAAAGCAGAGCTGTCTCGCCCACAGCATTACAAAGTTGCGTTTATATTATTACTATGACCTTCTCTCAGACCTCTAGTATTTTCTGCTTATTTTCTCCCTTTTTTTCAGTCAGGCTGTATGCTCTGCACTTTCTAAGGATGTTAAAGAATAGTGTTTTTCTCCAGTGTCCCAATTGACTTTTTTGATGCCATGCTTTTGCCATGAAATTCTACAAGGTCCTCTCGGGTTCAGGAAGAAAAAAAACCCATTCATGTTGTCCACAGAGCATTTTTATGATTCAAGATTCAAGAATCAAGATTCAAGATTTTTTTTAGTCACATACAAAATTATATATAGCATACCAGCAGTGAAATGTGAGTCAGGTCCGCTCCATGGATAGTGCAATTATTAAAGAAAACAACACAGATTAAAATATACATAAATATAGCTATGTAAGAATGAAATAAAAGTAAACAATAAAAATATAAGAATAAAATATACAAAAATTTATATTGTAGAATTAAATATAGAACGCAAAATAATGTGCATGAAAGTAAACTGTAGTCTTAAATATTATGTGATGTACAATGTGCATATGTGCATTATATTGTAGTCTTAAATATTAAGATATACAGGAACGTACAAGAGGCAAATGTGCAAACAAGTTGACGCTGTCAGTATGTCAATGTGAGATAGAGAATGATGAATATCTTACTGATAAAGTTAATATTAAGTGGAGACATGAAGATGTTAAGAGTCTGGATTTGAGTTTAGGAGCCTGATGACCAGGGGGAAGAAACTCCTCCTGAGTCTCTCGGTTTTTGCCATCAGGCTACGGAAGCGCTTACCAGATGGCAGCAAAGTGAAAAGATGGTTACTGGGGTGGGTGGAGCCTTTGATGATTTTAGCAGCTCTGCTTCTGCAGCGTTTGAGGTAGATGTCCAGCAGAGAGGGGAAAGCTGACCCCGAGATGCGCTCAGCTAAGCGCACAACTCTCTGTGGGGCTTTGCAGTCTTGACTGGAGCTATATTTAGATATATGATATATGATAATATTTAAACCGTTTGAGGCAGACTTAGCATGAGCTCAAAAGCTGTCCAGGGATGATATACTTTTGTATCTTCATTAAGCAAAAACAAAAAAAGAAAAACTTGAATTGCTGAACATTACCAATATTTCTGAAGGGAAGTCCACCTATCAGACAAGTGGCTGTTTCCAAGAAGGGAAGAATCACGGCAATCTGACTGCCCACAGCCTCTCTGTACTCACACAGTTTTCATATTTGTATATATTTGTATCATAAATATGTAATCTGTCTTTTTATATATGTTGGTTAGTAGTTTTATATTGTATTGACATTATTTCAGTCTTTTGCAACGCTTCATGGGGTGTATTTCATATCATAAAAAGCATTAAGTACACAGTTTTTATAGCAGTATTTGCTCCATACCAAATATTAAATGAGTGTAACTTCCAGAACCAAAGCCTGCAGTAATTGGCAGATCCTATTATAACAGTACTGCTCATCAAGATTATATATATATATATATATATATATATATATATATATATATATATATATATATATATATATATATATATATATATATATATATATATATATATATATATATATATATATATATATATTTACAATTAATCTAGTTTCATTTACTGATTATTATCATTTAATGTTGTGGGATGTAGTTGTCCTGCTATAGCATTAGCATCATTGTTTCAGTCTTCAGTGCACATGATTCTTCAGAAATCATTGTATTCTGTTTATAATATTTTTTAAATTATCAGAAAATTCAAAAGAACAGTATTCATTTAAAATATAACTGTTGTGCAACATTATCAATCTCTTTAGTGTCACTTTTGGTCAATTTAATGCATCCTTGCTGAATAATATTCCATCCAATTAAAGGATGGAAAGTATTTATTTCTTTAAAAAAAATAAAAATCTATTCATTCATTCCGTTAATATATGAAAATCATAAATCAAAAACTGTTCTCAGCTAAAAGTACAAGTACTTATAGAAATAAATACTCAAAAAAGTAATAGTCTTAATAGTTACTTGAATAAGAGTAAAAAAAAAAAAAAAAAAAGAAGAAGACTGTGATCAACGTTTCCAAAAGATTTACTCACTTAAATGTAACGGAGTAAATCTACTTCAATACTACCTACCTCTAGTGAAAATATGATGGATTCAGGAAGTTTAGGTAATGAAAGGTTTGATTTCAAAAAATTATTTATTATTTAACAGATAATGAACTCAAAATAATCATCCTGTAATCAGGCAGCTGTGACATTGTGTATTTTTGCTGTGTTGAAGGATCACATTAACACTCTCCTTGTTATGACAGCTACCTGCGGGGGCAATGTGACAGGACCTGCTGGGGTAATTCTATCACCCAACTATCCCCAACCCTACCCACCAGGAAAAGAGTGTGACTGGCGAATAAAAGCCAACCCTGACTTTGTCATCGCTTTAATCTTCAAAAGGTAACATGCTCATATAGCGTCCTCTAATGACTCGCATGCCATCCGAATGGGTGTAACATCTTTTACAGGGATATTTTTGATTCACTACAGAATTTTTTTTTTTTTACTCAAATTTCTATAAAAGTGAAGTGTTTTTAAACACATTTATCCTGAGAACATGTTAATTTGCATATGATATAATTATTACACACTCTGAGAAACAAAGGTACAAAAGCTGTAACTGGGACTGTACTTTTTCAATAGATACAAATGTAAAAGTAGACCATTAGTAGTCCATTAAACAGGAAACACATTAAACTTTTGGTCACATTTATTTTAAGGCCCAATTCTCACTATTAACAAAGTATTAACAATTAAGTTCGCCACAATAAACTCCTAATTTTCTGATTATGAATAGTTTATGTATGGGGTAGGATTAAGGGATCTAGAATATAGTCAAGCAGAATAAGGTATTCATTAACAGCCAATATGCTAGAAATAGGCATGCTAATAAGCAAAATAATAGTTAATAGTGAGAATTGGTCTCTGAAGTAAGTGTTGAAGAAGTGTTACTGAGCATTTAAATAAGAGAGCTAAAATCAGGGTAGAAAATTACCTATTAATTCTGCATTATGACCGTTTTGATGTGAAAAAGATAAAAAAAGTGGGGCACTTTATTATCCCAGAATACTCAAATGTACCCTCAAATCTTCAAAATGGAGCCAGACTGCATAGAGCAGGTTTAAAAGATGAAAACTTTCAAACGAAATTGATGATTTTTCTTTTTTCTTTTTTTTCTTCTTCTTCTTTAATTTGGGGTGGAAATGCATCAGTGTCAAAATATATTATGAATTCAAATCACTGCAATTTATTATAAGTGTCATGTATCTAAGCCCTCGCACACAAATGCACAATCACAATCATCAACTCACATACTTGAATCTTTAGAATGATTATGACTCTGATTGCTTATGTTTCACCCAGGCAAAATAATCAGGCTTGCATAGACTTCCATTATAATTACTAAAAGGACAAACTAGAAAGAAGGATTTACTTCTGGAAACTAGTGGGCTTTCTGATGAAGCAGGTTATGCAATGATGTATGGGTTGAACACTTGTTGAACATCTTTGTTTATTAAAAGCAATTATGATTCAAGTAATTGGTTGAGCATCTTAAGCTCCTTGCACATTACCTTTCCTGGACAACTGCACAAGACCATTCAGTGCTCAAGACCAACATCCAAAACTTCACATATGCTTGTATTTGAAAGTGTGTTGTCAGATTTATATATATAAATTATCATATATATTAACTAAATATCTAGGAATCCTTAATTCTTTCTCCCATTTGTTGTGTAGTTTTAACATGGAGCCCAGCTATGACTTCCTCCATATCTACGAGGGTGAAGACTCCAACGGACCCCTAATCATCAGTCTGCAAGGGAACCAGGTTCCTGAGCGCATCGAGAGCAGTGGAAACAGCCTTTTTCTGGCCTTCCGCAGTGATGCCTCCCTGGGGATGTCTGGTTTTGCCATCGAATATAAAGGCAAGATTCACCTTGCAGTTGTGTAGTTTGTTCTCTTGAGGGGAGGGCTTGGTAAACAAGTGAAGCAAAACCCCTGGTTTCAGATTGTGTTTCAGGGCGAGTGTCATGAAAACATGTCCAGGTCACAAGTCAAATGAAACTTTTAGTGGTGCTGAGGACAGATTTTGTTTTCATTTTGTCATTCAAACACATTATCCTTGAATTCTCCTTATCATTATGTTGTTGTTGTTGTTTTTTATCATTATTAATATTTTTATAATTTAAATATTATTATTTACACATTATAGTAATACATATGAGATGAGATAATCAAAATGATAAAATAAGAAGGAAATGTGCTTAATTGCCATGAAAGTGCAAAAAAAAAAAAAAAAAAAAAAATAGGCAACTTGTAATTTCTTGTTTATTACTTTTATATTTGGAGAAAAATATGACCCAGAGATGTTCTTGATGGGATCTTAATTTTCTCAGATGGTCCTCACTCTAGAACACAAATCCCAGGGGGCGTGGTTATATCCAGATCCAACTCCTCCCACCTTACATATAATTAAACCTTCCCGTCTCCACCCCATGATCCCTAGAACCAACCCATCTCCACCCCTAAACCTACCAATCTCCACCCCCTAGATGTTGATCCAGGGGCGAGGTTTGATCAAGATCTAGGGGGTGGAGATTGGTGTTCTGCAGTGAGGGGCTACTGAATTCTATTGGCTATAAAAGCTTGTTCTTTGTAGGAACATCAGGTAGTTTTGACTGCCATGTCAGTTAAAGCTGATGCACCCTTCAGTAATTAGATTTTGCTTTCCTCTTAAATTAGTAAATATGGATTTGTTCTTTCTTTCTTTCTGTCTTTTATGTGGACTCTAAAGGCTGGTAAAATGTCTGAATTATGTAAGCACTGTGTCTTGGATGGAATAAAGTACACCATGACAATAGCTAATGTCGAGCAGCCCTTTTGTAACTTACAAATTCAAGTAAGATTCCATCAATACTGTAACACCCATTAACCACTGACCCTGATGATCAGATATGCACTCTAGAGTTCTGCAGCTATTTTCTCTCCACCCTAAGAAGATGAGGCTGAGGGAGCTCTGACACCTTATATACACCTATATATACAGGACAGACCAAAAGTTTGGAGACACCTTCTCATTAAAAGAGCTTCATAGCCCTTGATGCCTTCAGTGTGACTCTACAATTTTCATAGTCATGAAAATAAAGAAAACTCTTTGAATGAGAAGGTGTGTCCAAACTTTTGGTCTGTATATATATATATATATATATATATATATATATATATATATATATATATATATATATATATATATATATCACCTTTATTTATATAGTGCTTTAAACAAAATACATTGCGTCAAAGCACTGAACAACATTCATTTGGAAAACAGTGTCTCAATAATGCAAAATGATACTTAAGGCAGTTCATCATTGAACTCAGTGATGTCATCTCTGTTCAGTTTAAATAGTGTCTGTGCATTTATTTATTATACCCCAACTAAGCAAGCCAGAGGCGACAGCGGCAAGGAACCGAAACTCCATCGGTGACAGAATGGAGAAAAAAACTTTGGGAGAAACCAGGCTCAGTTGGGGGGCCAGTTCTCCTCTGACCAGATGAAACCAGTAGTTCAATTCCAGGCTGCAGCAAAGTCAGACTGTGCAGAAGAATCATCTGTTTTCTGTGGTCTTGTCCTGGTGCTCCTCTGAGACAAGGTCTTTACAGGGGATCTGTATCTGGGGCTCTAGTTGTCCTGGTCTCCGCTGTCTTTCAGGGCAGTAGAGGTCCTTTCTAGGTGCTGATCCACCATCTGGTCTGGATACGTACTGGATCCGGGTGACTGCAGTGACCCTCTGATCTGGACACAGACTGGATCTGGTGGCCACGGTGACCTCGGAATAAGAGAGAAACAGACAAATATTAGCGTAGATGCCATTCTTCTAATGATGTAGCAAATACATAGGGTGTTATGTGAAGTGTTTCCGGTTCCGGTTTACCTAATTAATGCAGCCTAAAAATCCTTTAATGGATTTGGATATTAAAAGCATATTAGTATGTTATGTGTATGCCAGGTTAAAGAGATGGGTCTTTAATCTAGATTTAAACTGCAAGAGTGTGTCTGCCTCCCGAACAGTGTTAGGTAGGTTATTCCAGAGTTTAGGCGCCAAATAGGAAAAGGATCTGCCGCCCGTAGTTGATTTTGATATTCTAGGTATTATCAAATTGCCTGAGTTTTGAGAACGTAGCGGACGTAGAGGAGTATAATGTAATATAATGTATAATGTAGCTCATTCAAATACTGAGGTGCTAAACCCTTCAGGGCTTTATAAGTAATAAGCAATATTTTAAAATCTATACGATGTTTGATAGGGAGCCAGTGCAGTGTGGACAGGACCGGGCTAATATGGTCATACTTCCTGGTTCTAGTAAGAACTCTTGCTGCTGCATTTTGGACTAGCTGTAGTTTGTAAACTAAGCGTGCAGAACAACCACCCAATAAAGCATTACAATAGTCTAACCTTGAAGTCATAAATGCATGGATTAACATTTCTGCATTTGACATTGAGAGCATAGGCCGTAATTTAGATATATTTTTGAGATGGAAAAATGAAGTTTTACAAATGCTAGAAACGTGACTTTCTAAGGAAAGATTGTGATCAAGTAGCACACCTAGGTTCCTAACTGATGACGAAGAATTGACAGATCAACCATCAAGTCTTAGACAGTGTTTTTACAAGCAGAGTTTTTAGGCCCTATAATTAACACCTCTTTTTTTTCTGAACTTAGCAGTAAGAAATTACTCGTCATCCAATGTATGTATGTATGTGTATATGTGTATGTGTGTGTATATATATATATATATATATATATATATATATGTGTGTGTGTGTGTGTGTGTGTGTGTGTGTGTGTGTGTGTGTGTGTGTGTGTGTGTGTGTGTGTATATATATATATATATATATATATATATATATATATATATATATATATATATATATATATATATAAAATATGTGTGTGTGTGTGTGTGTGTGTGTTTGTATGAGATTTTTATATTTTAAGACCCCACTGAATTCCATTTGGAGCTCTTTGTGCCTTCTTGTCTATTAGATTAGATAAGTATGCTGGCCTATTCATAAATTTGACTTCTAAATAATTATTTCTGTTCAAGGAAATTGAACAAAAAGGATTGATGACTTGTCTTGCTCTCAGGGGCTCGTCCAAAATTTGGTCCAGTAAAATGGTCTCTGTGAGAATGCCCCCTGAATAACAATAACAAGTACCAGATATGTAATCACATATAGAAAGTACATTTTAAGGTAAAACCAAGGATTTTGGATAAATAAATAAATGCGGTCAATACGTCTTTTTCCAAATTCCATATATATGTTCAACTACTGTACTGAATGTTCGTATAGCAATTTCATGGTGTTTTTAAACTCACCATCGGATTTTGGATTTAGTTGTGCTATTGGAAGTATGACACCTGTACTGGGGTGTATTTCCCAATAGCATTGTTAACCAGCAAATGGTTGCAAGCTAACATGCAATACATTTGGTATCTTTCATTCCACTTAAATATACATTTCAATCTGAATATTTTGGCATATCAACAGTCAGGACATTTTTATATGTGAATAAAAACACAAGGGAACATAAGAGTATGATGTAAGAGAGAACCTGCAATGAATCAAACATCAATTACAGCAAAATAACAGGGAACAAAAAACAGTGACGTGGTCATCAGGAAGCAAGTTTAATATAGCAGCATCTCAGCGATCTTAAATCTGTTAATTAGCAGAAGTTATTACTCCACCACAAGCATGTGACCTTGTTAACAATGGCCCTATACTGCTGAACCAGTGTGGTTCAAATTCGACTGAGATGTGACCACGTTCATGGAACAGTTGTGACTAGCTAGTTAGCTTTCAAAACAATGCATCATACTATAGTAGTTAATCAGTGAGTGACATTGCTGTATGGGAAACACACCCCTGGAGTACTAAATTCATGCATTAGTGAAAGAGCATATGTTAAACGATTAGTCAAAAAATAAATAAATACAAATAAATAAATAAAAAACCTCTTAAGTGGTACCGATTTATAAGTTGCGCTTCTTTGAGTAATACTATTAACCTTTCACAGTGAATGCCTGGCACTATTCCCCATGAGAAGAGCAGGTTTTGCCAATTTGCTTTTTGTAAATGCTCTTTAAAAAAAGAACGGGAGTTTGTATTTCAAAAATCAGGGCATACAATGATGCAATGACAATGCACTGTCCCTTACATGCTATGTACCTCTCTGAAATAATTTCTACTCCCAGCGGCACTTTTTATATGATGACAATGGAGTAAATGTGCAGTTCACGGATTGTTGAATTTGTAATTGCCATTATTTTAATGGCAGCCTATTGCACAGTGTAGATGAACTCTGACTTCAACTTTTAGTCTTTGCTCCACATTAGAACCCAGTACATTATAAAGTTTGCTTGCCAATGTATTAAATTGCTCTGTTGATAGTCTCGACATCCCACAATGCCTCAGGATTTCACTTTCATGTCATGCCATTAGGTTTGCCCCGTTTTATCAGGAAACAGAGTGACGCATGGGAGTTTGATTTTCACAGTGAAAGTAGGGATGGCACAGTTGGCTGAAAAAAACAAAAAGGGTTCCACACACGGTTCGGCACGCGCTGGGACCGCGGTTCAACTTTAATCTGACAAAACATCTGTAATATGGTTTGCTATAACACGTAAAACAAACTGGGTTCAGCTAATGTATGTTTCTGTTGATGCATGCGCATTCTGGATTCCCAGACATTACAACAACAGCGATGAGAAAAAACAAACAAACAAACAAAAAAAAACACCCTGGACAAATCATTCACTTTTGTTCAATGTGGAATATGAACAAGTCATTTATTCCGCCATCACCCGGGAGCTGATAGTGCGTGCTCACAGATTAGATCTGAATAGCACACGTTGATATGTTTCACTAAACTCATTTAAGCTTTGCCAGTTTAAACATTTGAGAGCCAAAGGATGCAAGCTCGCGCGCACAGTGAGAAGATTTGTGCATGCGCTCATCCGAAGCGCCAAAAACCCGCGCCTCAGATCACGCGCAAATATTAAGCTCTCTCTGAAGTATTGTGTTTAAATAGACAAATTCAGATAAAAAATTATATCAGAATGCCCGTTTTGGTAAGTATCCTACAGCAGACATAGGGCTGAACGTAGGCCTACTTAATTAGTGCACTCGATCAGTGCATTCTCTTAAAGTGTCTTTATATTAATTATTATTAATTATATTCGAACAGCAACAACAAGGAAATCACTCACTGCTCTTGATTTAAAAGCTTTTGTAACTTTAATAAATAATTATCTTTAATTTGTACAGTCCAACATGCAATGCTGTTTTACATTTGATTACTTTATTCAATTTCTGTACCATAAAATCTTATGCTAGACCTACCTAAAAAAAAGCAAAACTGAAAATCACTGTTTATTGTTGTATCTTTACTCTATTGTATGTATTTGTGTTGTTGCTATAGTTGGATAAAATATTCTTCTTCTTTTTTATTAGAAAGTATAGTTCCCTTTCAGTCGGTCACGTTCAACGTTACGAATGGGATCTCGCCCAAAAGCCCAGTCACCTTCGAGTGGTACAAAACGAGCCAATGGTACACAAAGTACCTTGGTCTGCGGAATTTGCATCGCGAGCTCCGCCCCGCAGAGCGGGTATATAAGGAGCAACGCAAGCAACTCGCATTCAAGCTTTTGCTTCTGAGCCAAGCACATCGCTTGCTGCAATCACCGGAGTGTTTACAAGCAAGAGCTGGTGTTGGTGTGACGGCGCGATTCAGCTGTTCGTCTGTGTTTCCTGCGACAGCTCCCGCGTTCCCCTGAGCGCTTCAACACCCCTAAAAGAGCAATTTCTCTCACAAAAGAGATACGGGCCAATTTGTGTCTTTTTAAAGATGTAATTTCGCCCGTGTGTTTCTGGGTGCGGTCGATATATCGCTCCTAGTGACAGTCATGATCGCTGTGTCACGTGTCTGGGCTTCCAGCACGCTGAGACTGTGTTCGTGGATGGCTCATGTTCTCATTGCGGGGACATGACCATCTCGGCGTTGAGATCGAGACTCGATTACCTTAAAAGGTATAAAGTCCCCTCTGCCACACCCCGTTCTAGCTCTTCTTTTCGTAAGAGGGCTACTTCGGCTGGTGGCCAGGGTGACCTGAGGGTTACCGTGTGGGCTTCCCCGATGAGCTAACCTCCTTGGGCCACACCCCCCTCACATACGCCGCAGCCGGTTGAGTTCCCGGATGAGCTTGCTGGACCCTCTCAGGCTCCTGACATCTCATTTGGGGCTCGCGAAGAGAACTGTATGTAGATCGCCGTATCACAAGGTGGGCTTGAGTCCTCGGGAGATGAGGGTTCGGCTGCGTTGCCTCCCTTGGGAGTGCCAGCGTTGTCCGAGTCCTATCCCGAGCTGACGGCCGTGCTTTCCCAGGCAGCGGAGAACATCAGGCTTGAGTGGAATCCTCCACCCTATCCCGAGCGCTCGAGGCTGGATGATTGGTTCCTGGGGGCTGCTCATGCGGATCGCCAGCACCCCCCTCTGGTTCCTTTCTTCCTGGAAGTGCACCAGGAAGTAACTAGTTCATGTAAGGCACCTTTAACTGCCCGAAGCAGTTCTGGTTCTTCCTCCGCCTTCACTGCCCTCGATGGCGGGGCGGCCAAGGGGTATGCTGGGATTCCCCCGGTGGAGCGTTCTGTTGCGATGCAACTGTGTCCACAGAGTGCCTCCACTTGGCGTGGTGGTCCCAAGCTGCCCTCTAAGGCCTGTAAGTTCTCATCCACGCTTGTGGCCAAAGCTTACAGAGCTGCAGGCCAGGCCGCTTCTGCCTTGCATGCCATGGCCTCACTTCAGGTCTATCAGGCCAAGCTGCTCCGGCAGCTGCACGAGGGCAGTGCTGACCCTGGGGTTTTGCAGGAGACGCGCACTGCTACCGACCTCACTCTCCGGGCAACGAAGGTCACTGCGCGCTCCTTGGGTCAGGTGATTTCCACTTTGGTGGTCCAGGAGGGCCACCTATGGCTGAACCTGGCTGACATGAGGGAGTCTGATGGGGCTCAGCTCCTCAACTCCCGGGTCTCCCAGGATGGCCTCTTCGGCGACGTGGTAGAGAGCTTTGCCCAGCAGTTCTCTGCCACCCAGAAGCAGTCTGAGGCCATCAGACACATCCTGCCCCGGCGGCCCACTGCTGCTTCCACCCCGCCGCCGGCGCAACCGCCTCAGCCTGCTCGTCGCCGAGGGCCCCCCCCTGCAGCCAATTCGGCCACAGCAGCAGCTTTCACCCCAGCCGCAGTGAGGAGATGGCCGCAGAAAGGCCGCGCAACCCGTTTCTCCCCCTAAACCTGCTTAACGCCAGGCCAAGCGGCATTCCTGAGACGGGCGACCCGGAGTTGGAGACGTCAGCTCATCAGGAGATGGTAGCAGGACCACTCCTTCCCCCGGAGGAGGGCCGGGGGAGAATCCTTTGTTCTCATTTTCTTTTTGTTCTGCCACTGGCCCTGCGGCCGGTGGTACCCAAACCTTCACTAAAAGAGCTGTTTCCTCCACCTCCGGGTCCCAAGAGGCCACGAACGACAGTTGGCGATGTGCTTCCTCGCCCCTCTCGTTCTCCTCTCCCCTTGCCAGTTTCCATGCAAAGACGGCTCAAGAACGCTTCGCCTTCTCATGCCCTCTTTGCTACTTGGATTCAGACGAGTGCCCGTGCTCCGCCCCCGCTAAGGGACGCTATGCCTCCCATGCCGGGGCTGTCTGCTCCACCACACTGCCCCACTGTGGGTACGCCTGTAGTACCCTTGATTCCACTGGTTCGGTTCCTGGGAGCCTGGCTAGAGCTCCCCAGGCCTTCCCGCTGGCTCATCTGAACGCTCAGGCTCGGCTACGCGATTCAGTTCGCCCGGCGTCCCCCCAGGTTTCGGGGTGTCCACGCGACGATGGTGGGCAAAGATGTCCCTGTCATGAGCGCGGAGGTAGATAGAGCCGGTCCCTCCAGCCGACATGAAGTCCGGCTTTTCCAGCCCTTACTTCATAATACCCAAGAAGACTGGTGGGTTATGGCCAATCCTGGACTTGTGTGCCCCATTTGTAACGTCGAATGTGACCAACTGAAAGGGAACGTCTTGGTTACATATTTAACCCTCGTTCCCTGAAGGAGGGAATGGAGACGTTACGTCCCCTTGCCATATCGCTGTTCCGCTGAACGGCCGGGTCACTGGCTCGGCTCCTCAGCGAAGACTTGAATGCGAGTTGCTTGCGTTGCTCCTTATATATCCGCTCAGCGGGGCGGAGCTCGCGATGCAAATTCCGCAGACCAAGGTACTTTGTGTACCATCGGCTAGTTTTGTACCACTCAAAGGTGTTTGGGCTCTCAGGCGAGATCCCATTCGTAATGTCTCCGTTCCCTCCCTCAGGGAACGAGGGTTACATACGTAACCAAGACGTTTTTCCATAAACATATCACATACCGAACTGTACCGAAACCGTGACTCTAAAACCGTGAAACAAACAGAACTGTGAAAAAGTTGACCCGTGCCACCCCTAAGTGAAAGCTAATAAGAACACCATCACAACACTCAGGTGATTGGACTATTGGAATTTTTTGCTTCATGTCTCAGTGCAGTGATTGAAATCCGGGTGGAAGACCCAATTTTGCAAGATTGATTATATTATTGATGGTGTTTCATTGCATTTCTTCTACTGACTTCAGCTTAAAGGTGAAGTGTGTAATTTCTTCTAAAACTGTTTTTAAAAAGTCTTGCTCATTTGCGAGACATATGGTTTGTTTCTGGCCGTGCATGGCACCTGTAGCTCAAGAGATCATCATCCCAATATTAGCAACAATAAATAAATAAATAACAGTCATTTGATTGGCACATTTCAGAACTGATTGTGAATCCCCATTATTTCTAACAAAATGCAATATAACTAAATGTACACTATGGATAAAAATGATCAGTTTATTTATTTACTTTACGGGTATAATGAAAGTATTGTTATGAAAAGCTAAATAATGATAATTTTAGGCGCAAAATAGCCCTGACTAACAATATCAGTGGACCTGTGATGTTTGATATTGCAAGTTCAATAGTAGAACTGCATATGTTCGTTGAAGGAGCCATCAAAGCAATGTTACTTTCTCCTTGATGAATCACTGGTGTTGTCTATTTAACTGTTCCCAAGTTCAGATCTGAAAATCATAATATCATTGTTTGCTATTTGTTCTTGGCTTTGCATTGCAACAACAGCACTCTATTCTAAGGCCTGAATAAGTGTCTCACTCTCTCCATCGAAGCCTAAATTAGAATGTAAATGACATGATGAAGTCCTTTTCTCGTTTTTGTTGTGTTTACTTTTGATTAATACAGTGTCATCATTTGCTGACTGTTTCTCTTTATACAAGCCAATCATTTATCTGCTGTTGTTTATCACACACCAGTAAACACAATTATTAATGCCTTTACTAGGGAAAATAAATGAATATGAGAATATTAGAGTCCAAAGACTCTCATACCTTGAGGAAAAACAGAACAGATTGATGTTTTACATTTATTTTAGTGGCCCTTAAAAACATGCACCGATGTATGAATGCCATTGCATTAGTTCAAGGGTTTGATTCATGGTTAATTTGTGATTTATAGACACACAATCTTCCAAACCAAACTTTTATTTATTTATTTTATTTATGTGTTCCACACATCTCATTTGGGCCTGGTAATAAGTAGTTAAAAAACCTAATATATGCAGGGAAAGTGGGCAATCAATCTTATGACGGACATGCATGTCAGGGTGAGCGGGACTGTGAAGATTTTGTTTGAATGTTTAGCTTCCATGTGCGCTACAAATGATGACAGAATATTCATTTTTGGGCCTATTCCTTTTAGTTTGAGTGGTGCACTCCAGGTGCACTAGCTGTTCCTCTGTTGTTGTAGAAACGAGGAAGATTGTGTTGCACACTTGCAATTTTGCAGATAGAATCTTCCCCTCCTCCTTCCCACTTTCTCAGGCCCCTAAAGCTTTGCAGATAGCTGTTAACTGTCAAGTTGTTTGGCAGCCTCTCCAAGCACCACCTCCGGAGATTTTTCCAACTGTCCTTCTCCCTGTGTCTGGTGCCAGAAGGACAGAGGCCATCTCCTGCTGCCCCAGCGCATTCACCTGCCTCTCCCCTGGTGATAGTTTGCTTTAATGCATGATGCCCTCAGGCAACTGTCTGCTCGCTCTTCACACTCACTGTCAATCTAACGGTTTCCTCTTATGCTACTTCTCTTTTTCCTTCTGTCTGTTACCTGTCTCAGAACTGGGAATGGTTTGCATGGGACAAATGCAGGATACGATTGTGCATCTGATTAATTTTGTTCAGAGTTTGTTGAATTACAGAAACGAGTGCTGTTAATCAATTAAAAATCATGTGAACAAATTACCGACATCAGCAGCATTTATCGACAGGTGTGTTTAGAGAACTTTGGGGGATGCTGGAAGGTGGCATTTGTTTAAGGCAGGTTTATACTGAAGATTCACAGAGAGACAGGCTGAAACCAGTAACTGCAGTCTGCAACATTCAAACACTTCCCCAGAGACATCCATGGACAAAGCAAATATTCAAAATCCATTTGTCTTTTTGTCATAAATTACATGTGGACTATATGTTAGAAACAGAACAGAGCATCTGTGACTTTAAATAAATGATGTGCTTCATACATTATTTGTGCAATTTTAAAACTTTTTTATTTATTATTGTTATTTTACAGAAAAGCCACGAGAAGCATGCTTCGACCCAGGGAACATAATGAACGGAACTAGACTGGGAATGGACTACAAGCTGGGATCAACTGTGACCTACCAGTGTGATTCTGGTTACACCATTGCAGGACCACCTACTCTCACCTGCATCATTGGGGCTGATGGGAAACCTGTATGGGACAAAGCTCTGCCTACATGTAAAGGTAGGATCTGAAAAATGCAGCTTCTGTACGGAGGCATTAGGGGTTAATGGGAGTTAGAGGACCCTATCATACACAATACTTTTTTGCTAGTTTCGGCCTGATAGAGTTATCATTTTCAAGTTCTGCACCATGTTGTTTAAATAGCAAATGCATCTGGAGCCATTTGCTGGTCTGAAAACGATGTGTGTTCAGGCACATTGCTGGTGCATTGCTATTTTGAGGCAACTGAAATAGACTGCAAGATTTACGAACAAAAACCTTGGTCTAAATATAATTTTTTTTGTTATATATGGAGCATGTTAGTAATATGCACCTATAGGCGGGTGCACAACGCGTGTACTGCTAATCACACACACAGGGATGCACAGCATCACACAAATATTTTTAAGAATGAAAAATTAAATGATTAAAATGTAAATTATTATAATTGTGTACATAAATATTAAAATGCCTACATGTCATAATGAATAATCTTTGCATGTATCAGACTTACGCACAAGAGTAGATCTATTTCTGTTTTTTCACTTGCATGTAAATAGCAAATCCCCCATGGAGCGAGCACAACTGGCATTTAAAGGGAATGGGAGATGAGACTCTGATTTGTTTACACCCAAAACACACCCATTACTCACTTCAAGAGAATAGGGACAACCCTTTTGGATCATACGCGGGGCGTGCCGACCATTTTTCCCTTCATTAAATTAGCAACAGTGGATTCAGACAAGCCTAAGAGCAATTGTGCCATGCACTTTAGACCATTCGCTTAGATCTTTTTTATTTTTTATTTTTTTATTATATATATATTTTTTTTTTTAGCTCTGAGGCAACTCATTAAAGGATTAGTTCACCCAAAAATTAAAATGTTGTCATTATTAACTTACCCTCATGTTGTTATAAACCTGTATAATTTCCTTTCTTATGTCGAACTTTCTTATGTATTCCATAACTCCCTTCCATTACATTATTCCATTAGTCATATCATGGCATAATTTCCCCCCCATTTTAATATTGCCAACTAATACTGGAAAGTTGTAATTATTATATATTATATATATATATATATTATATATATATATATATATATATATATATATATATATATATATATATATATATATATATATATATATTTATTTTACACAGATTGGGTGGTAGTTTATTGATTTTAGAAACTTGATTTAGTCTTTTTTTTCCATACAGTTTTAAAGTAGTGACACATGTTAATTTAATAAAGCACTGCTTCTTCTAAAGAAATTAGCAGCAGCCTCCTTATCAGAGACAGTATTCCTTTTGTTTAGTTTTTTTTTTTTTTTTTTTTTTTTTTGTGATCTTGAGAGATAATTGATTAGGCCTTTGTTACATGCATAATTCTACTCTGTCACACTGCCAGGACCCAGCCAATATTCATTGGGTTTGGAGAAACCGTCTGGTGCTCCAATTTACTTACACAGAGAGAGAGAGACAGGGACAGAGGCCTTTGAAAGAGCAGCGCCTAGGTCTTTGTTTCTCAGTGACAGATGAAAGAGCCTGAGTGGTGACAAGTGCCACTCATTCACACATTTGCTGTCAACCCGAGACTTTTCTCCTTTCTTTAACTTCCCCTGTCTGTCTGTCTTTTTTTTTTTAACTTGTGTTTTGGTCAAATATTCAGGCAAAGAGAGCATGGACATATCAGTGAGTTATTATGTGATTTGTAGAGTTGGAAAATAAATCAAAACAATTATATATATACATATATATATATATATATATATATATATATATATATATGTATATGTGTGTGTGTGTGTCCTCGTGCGTGTGTGTGTGTGTGTGTGTGTATGTATGTATGTATGTATGTATTTATTTTTTTGTTTTAATCAAATGAATGAATCATCACTGTGCATGATTCTTTTTTATGTCTCACCACCATGATAATCAAATGAATGAATGAACAAATGAACAAACAAATGAATGAATCACACTTTATTTTAGGGTCCAATTCTCACTTTTAACAACATATTAACTATGAATTTTCCCCAATAAACTTTTTGTTAATTTTAGGTATGGGATAGGGTTAAAGAATCTAAAATATGCTCATGACATTAAAAAGTACTAATAAACAGGCAATATGCTAGTGATATGCTTGCTAATAAGCAACTAATTAGTAGTGAGAATTGGTCCCTGAACTAAAGTGTTAGCAAAATTTCATGTTACACCTTAAAGATATTTCAACAATTCATCATATCCAGTGAAGTACAAATCGATGTGGTTCAATAATCCCATCAACCATAATTGCACAAACACATTTCCAATGCCCATCCCCCAACCTGCCATGGTTGAGTTAGTGTTATGTCCACCCCAGTTGATTCGCTCAAATAAACAGATTGAAATTCCAGTTTGTGTCGCTAGCAGCGCAGAAATCACCAAGCGCCGAAATCAGAACCAAGCGTGTTCAAATACAACACCAGGTTACAAACAGATATGAACGTGCAGTGAACATCATTGACCCCACTCCGAAAGGTCAAACAAAGGATTTCGCATTTCAGTAGCATCCGCTGATTGTTTAACCTCTTTTGATGGAGATGGAAAGCTGCTGATGCCCTTTGTAAGACAGCCTCATTTCCGCACTCCAGGAACATTTTGTTTGTCCTCACTGATGGGATTTCCATCACGTTGCTTCTCCCATCTTTATGCATGAGCTCTAACTGTGAGGTAGAGACATATTCCTACACAGGTCATTGTTGAGCAAACACAATCATCTGATTGTGTCATGAGAGATGCTTTATTTGATCTTAATCATCTGCACAGAGTGTACGCAAGCAAACGTTTGCACAATCCATTAGTTTTCTGCCTGCTAAGAATCCCCACCGGCTCATCTATTAGTTAAATGAGTATGTCTACCAAAGACAACTGGATCATGGAGAGGTTAGACATCCTGGCTCAGTCGCTATCAGCCTCTTTACATAACCCTAGCAGGGTTTTATTTATTTATTTATTTATTTATTTATTTAAATAATGTAGTGTTATGGTAGATGGGATAACCTTTTTTATGGCGTGTTGGAGTCAGTTGCAGTTCAAATGTGCAGTTCTTTTTTTTTTTTTTTTTTTTTCTGTTTCAGTTACGTGTAGTCCTTGTTGAAATCACAAGCATGTTGATTTATTACAGTTTTCTACAAACTGGAAATACCCTAGCAACTGTCTGGCAACTGCTCAGAACACATTCACAACCACATGACAAGGCCTCCGTCTCATCAAACATCTGGTACCTCTTCAAACTGACAAAGTATTCAAAGGCTCATTTGACATTCAGCCTTCAGACTGTTTAAAAGTTCTAGGCAAGGCTACCAGTCCAACCTTCAAAGTTTGCCTTGAACTTTACTTTTGTAGTTGTGATTAGTGTTGGTTTGATCCTTGTCTAGCTGGTGGACCACATAGCAATCCTGTTGAACAGTGAAACATAATGAGTGAAACTAGTTGACTGGGATGGTCTGGTGTAGCTGGTTAACTAAAGAAGTCTTGGTGGATAGTCTGGTTAAGCAGAATAATAGGATCACTGGCATTCTTTTCAGTTTACGTTATATAACCATTACCACATCGAGTGTGTCCTCAGTTATTTTTCTAATAATTCAACTGCCCATATTAAATGATTCGTTACATAATGGATAATTGTTCATGTTTATTACTATTTATTTATTTATTTATTATTATTATTATTATTTACATTTAGATTACATTTGCAATCCATCATTTTATTATTATTTTTTTTTTACTTAGTTTGTCTGAAAGGGATAGGGTTTATAAAACAAAAAATAAAACAAAAAAAAATCTGACAAAATGTATTCACCCTCATATCATTCCAGACTCATAGGACTTTTGTTCATCTTCAGAACAAAAATGACGTTATTTTTAATGAAACTTGAAAGGTTTCTGTCCCTCCATGCAACATCTAGGTAACCAATATATAGAAAATCCATGAAGATTAGAAAGGCGTTGTAAGAAAAATCCATTTTGTGTTTGCCATATGTGATGTGCTTGCTGTATGTATGCATATCTGAATAAAAGCCCAAATTATATCAATTCATTTTAAGTGGGCAGTCGTGGGCTAATGTTTAGAATGAATGACCAGTGCTTTCTTCCACTCTCAATACCACGACTGAGGTGAGACCCTTGAGCATGGCTCCGAACACCCAACTGCTCCCTGGGCCCTGCACCAATATAGCTGCCCACTGCTCCGGGTGTGTGTTCACGGTATTCGTGTGTGTTCACTACTGTTTGTTTGCACTTGAATGGGTTAGATGCAGATCACAAATTCTGAGTATGGGTCACCATACTTGGCCACATGTCACTTCACTACATTAAGTAATTATGTCTCTACACAAGACTTGGATTAAGCTGCTCAAATGAATTAGTTTTTCCTTTATGACCTTTTTGCATTTTAAGGGTTTTGGATGCATATACTTTTTAGTGGAGAGACAGAAACCTCTTAGGTTTAATTAAACATATCTTAACTTGTGTTTGACATCAAATGGGTTTGGAATGACATGAGGGTGAGTAAATGAGAAAATTTACATTTTTGGGTGAAGTACCCATTTAAATTATGTATTGAATCTCAGAGTCTCAAAGTCATCTCTGATATTTGGACCCCATATTTATCAATGTTCTTTTAGTTCATCAATCGGAAGTCATGCAGTCACTAATCAGTGACATACAGAAGTATTTTGTGGTGGTCATGGTGCATTGATTCACTAAAGTAGTTTGTGGAGGTTAATCCTTTTAGTTGTCCTCATTCAGAGCTCTTAAATGTAGAGGTGTAAGGTTAGACGAACTAGACGAAAGGCTGTGAGCTTTTTGCTATGCATTTATACACTGCAGCTTCCATTTATCAATAGCCCATGCTTAAATCTAATGAGGTAAATGGCTTGCTGAGTACTTACAACCTTTAGCCAAAGCGGCTGCTTCCAAGTAGTCCAGTGAGAATGAGTCCTATTTAATTGGGGGGTGGCAGCGGATAAACAAATGAATCTGGGTTTCACATTGTAGGGTGGGTGATAGCTTGAAAAGAGTGCACAATTGGAAATCGTTCTGAAAACCAAAGGAGATGTGAAGCAAATGTTGCTGTTTCACGGGCCATTTCACCATATTGTCTGTCACTTTAGTTTATTTCTAGTCTCCTAAATCTGTTATTTATGTCACCTTCAGCAAAGAGAGGTAGCACGCCATCACTGTATTTAGACATTGCGTCGACCTCCAGCTCTACACAATGTTCTAAAGCATATCAAAAATACAGGAGCCTTAGGCCAGGATAATGATTTTAATAAGATCCTTTAGCAGTTAATGGGGTGTGATACTCTCTCATCAGTTAAACCATACGAACAGATGCATACGTACAATGCACATGTGATGCGCACAGACACATGACTGTAATAAACAGACTCATGTTCAATCAGACACAGCAGGAAACCAATAACTTGTAGAAAAACAAACAAACAAACGAACAAACAAAAAAAGGGACATTTTAGTAGCCCACACACAATGTCCTCAGAACAACAACAACAAAAAAAATCTTCACAAGTCTTTATTCGGACGCTTAGTGAATACCAACAAAAGTGCACAGAGAAAATACAAAACTGTTTCAATATCACATACTGATGATAATGTGATATTGAAAAAATAGTTTTGTCTTCGCACTGTGAACTTTTGCAAGGTCATCTCAAATATAATCAGATAACTGCTTTATATATAAAATTATGAATGATATATGAATGTTGAATGTGTAGCATTATATAAACAACCCATTGTATAACACTTAAATGCATGTGCCTTTCTGTCATTCTTACATGCAGTAAAACTTTGTCATGGGAAAAAAGTACTTTCATTCAGTTAACCATCATTTTTATAGCAATAAACATATCAGCCTTAACCAAGAAATCACTAATATTCATATTCATGTGATATATGAACTGCCAGGGGCTCTGAAAAAAAAGGAAGAAATAATAAAAGTAGAGCAAAACGGATTGCAGTTTAATACATGGCAATGTTTGTAAAAGATTTCCATGATCTTGTGGTTATCATGAGAAAAAACTGTAAGGCAAACCACAGAAGATAAATAATAATAATAATAATAATAATAATAATAATAATAATTTTCTTTTGCAGAATCAACACCTACAAAACACTTCTTGTTCAAAGAGATAAAAACACCTGTAAGGTTTGCAGCAACCCTTTGCATATTTGATTATTAAATATTATGGCTATTTTGGTTATAAATTCATCTTACAACAAGCTGGCATTAACACACACAACATGCTTAACCATGTAGCAACATTGTATAAACCACTCAGGAACCCCTAACACAATGATCTGCAGTGATGGAAAGTCACTTATTTTCAATGAGCAACAGCAACCATTTCTCTCACTCATTGAAAATGAATGATCTCCAGTCGCTGCAAATCACTGTATACAACAATCTTCTGTAAATACCATCGCAACCACCCAGAACATCCTTAGTAACACACTTGTAAACATCTAGCAATGCAGTAACAACTGTCTAGAGCACCCTAGCAGCCACAAACCTAGCAACAACAGAGCAACCATACAACAACATTCTGTAAACCAACATGAACACCCTAACAACCATTTAGAAAAGACACACCCCTTCAAACTTCAAATGCCCTATTTTAATGATCTTAATGCAAAGTGTAAATTGCATGGTGAAGGTGCACTCAGGGCGTGTCCAAATCCACTTTTGCTATTTTGACGACGGAAAAACGGTGTGCCTGGGCGCATTTTTGGAATGGGTTGTACCTATTCTCATAATGAGTAATGGGCTTAATGTTCAATAAACCAACCAGAGTGTCATCTCCCATTCCCTTTAAGAGCGAGATGCGCTACCACCAGAGCGGATCGCTATTTACAAGGCAGAATTTGTTGGCGGAAAAGCTGAACGCTTCTCAAGCGAAGAAATCGATCTGCTCATGTGCAAAGTTAAAGCACACAAGCAGATCATCTACGGGACAAGCAGGAAACTACCAAAGCTCGGCACGATGAGTCAGTTAATATATATTTGTGTGTATTGGCATGATTGTTCAATTAATTTGGCAATTTCATTCATCATAAGTAGTAATAGGCTGAATTGCAAATAGGTAATCTAATTCTAATACATGCAATGACTATCCATTATAAAATTGTTATTTATGTAGCCTACACAATAATATTATTTTACACTGTAATCCTTTTGTTTTTAATATTTGACATGTTTGTGTGATGCACATCCCTGTGTGTAATAAGCAAAGTCAATGCGCACTGTGGTCCCGCCCAGAGGTGCATTTTCTACCAACATACTCTTTAAATAAAAAAAGCATATCGTGCCATTGACTTTAGACTTTAGACCAGGTTTGAGTTGGTCTATGGCACAGTCTATTTTCAGCTTCTTAAAATAGCAATGCACCAGGAGTGCTCCTGAACACACCTCTTTTTACATTAGCATGCCCATGGGTGCACAAATGGGCGCAAATACATTTCCTAATTAAACAACGTGGCGCTGGAAGGGAAAATGCAAATCGCACCGGACTGAAACTAGCAAACACACTTGCGTCGCATTGCACCGGGTGTATGATAGGGCCCCAAATTTCCTAACGTGTACATCATGCATTAACATACATCTGCATATCTCTGTAGGTGTTGCTTGCCAGCAAATGTCTAAGTAATCGTCTAGAATATTAGCAACTTACGGCGCTCACGTGCGCATGTCCATGAAACCATATAGTGTCCCATTCGTTATTTTAGCTTTCAGGAGGGTACTCACCGAAATTCATTTTGGCATAAGGGGCCCTATCATACACCCAGCGCAAAGTGATTCAAGGCGTAGTGCAAGTGTGTTTGCTAGTTTCAGTCCGGCGCCGTTTGCATTTGCGCATCCAGCGCTACGTCATTTGATTAATAAATACATTTGCACCCATTTGTGCACCCATGGGCGTGCTGGTCTAAAAAAGAGGTGAATTCAGACGCATTGCTGGTGTATTGATATTTTAAGGAGCTTAAAATAGACTGCACCATAGACCAACTCAAACCTGGTCTAAAGTATAAAGCCAATGGCGCAATATGTTTTTGTTATTTAGAGAGAGCGTTGGTAGAAAATGCGCCTCTGGGCGGGTCCACAGTGCGAGTGTCACGTACGGTGTTACAAGAAGCACGGGAGAGATCCAAATGCAGGTAAACAGGTTTATTGAGGGGCAATCCAAAAGATTAAACAGTCCAGGCAGGGTCAAAAACCAGAAAATCCAAAAATATAAACACAAACAAAAACACACGTGAAGAGCAGACTCTGGAAAGTAACATTCATACAACAAGGACTCCGTGACAAAGACTCAAACAGACCGGGTATAAATACACAGAAGGATAATGGGGAAACAGGAGACAGGTGGTGAACAATCAATTAACTAAAACAAGGAGGAAGGTGACCAAATAAGGGAACAGGAAGTGATAAGATGACAGACACCATGGGAACGGAGGACACCTAGTGGACACCCAGGGAACACAACTCAGACACTGTGACAGAACCCCCCCCCCACGGAGTGGCTTCCAGACGCTCCACGATAGACAACACAGAGACCAGGAGGGAGGCGGACAGGTGGAGGCTCAGGGGGAGGGACGGAGGGCCAGAAAAGAAAAACATGGGGAACAGGTACCAGGATGTAACACAACACAGGGAGACCAGGAGGGAGGAGGACAGGTGGAGTCTCAGGGGGAGGGACAGAAAAGAACAACATGGGGAACAGGTACCAGAATCTAACACAACACAGGGAGACCAGGAGGAAGGAGGACAGGTGGAGACTCAGGGGGAGGGAGGGAGGGCCAGACTAACCGAGGGGAACAGGGATAGGAGTGAAGACACAAAACAAGAAAACAAACAATAACATGAAGCCCCCCCAGGGCGGAGCAGAAGACCACCATATCCGTGTGGTCAGAGCGGAAGTCCCCCAGGGCGGAGCAGAAGACCACCATGCCGCTGTGGTTGATGCCTGAGTCCAACAGGGCAAAGCAGAAGACAAGTACGCCCCTGTGGTTGAGGCCGGAGTCCCCCAGGGCGGAGCAACAGACGACCCAGTGACTTGACTTGACTTGACTCTGGAAGTTCAATGGTGACCCGCCTTGTCTCTGAAAGGTTCCCGGTGACTAGCCCTGACTCTGGAAGGTCATCAGTGACTGACCCTGGCTCTGGAGGATCATCGGTGACTGGCCCTGACTCTGTAGGGTCATCGGTGACTAGCCCTGACTCTGGAGGGTCATCGGTGACTGGCCCTGACTCGACTCTGGAGGGTCCACAAACACCTGACTCGACTCTGCAGGGTTCACAAACACCTGACTCGACTCTGCAGGGTTCACAAACACCTGACTCGACTCGGGAAAGTCAATGGGCTCCTGACATGACTCAGCATCGGGTACCGCCTCGGCCTCCAGAACAGCATCGGGCACCGCCTCGGCCTAGGGAACAGCATCGGGCACTGCCTCGGCCTCCGGAACTGCATCGGGCACCGCCTCAGCCTCCGGAACAGCATCGGGCACCGCCTCGGCATCGGGCACCGCCTTGGCCTCCGGAAAAGCATCGGGCACCGCCTCCGCCTCCGGAACAGCATCGGTCACCGCCTCTGGGACGGCGGCGGCCTGCTTGGGAATGTCCTCCTGGACGGCAGCGGCCCGCTCGAGAACGTCCTCCAGGACGACAGTGGGCTGCTCGGGAACGTCCTCCGGGCTTTGAGGAATGGTAGACGCCTGTCTCCTCCTCCTCCGCCCTCTTTGATGGTGAGTTGGTGGCCCCTTGTCTGGAGACTCAGGCATTGAGTCGGCCATCTTGTGCTGTGGCGCTGGGCTGGCGGCCATCTTGTGCTGTAGCTCTAAGCTGGCGGCCATTTTGTGCTGTGGCGCTGGATTGGCGACCATCTTGTGCTGAGGCGCTGGTTCAGCAGCCATGACGTGAACCGTCTTGGGAACCTCTAGGATCGTTGATAGCATCTCGAAGTAATCGAGAAGGGTGTCAGCGGCCATCTTGGGCGTTGGTGCTGAGCTGGCAGCCATCTTGCACTGTGGGGTGAGGCTGGCTTCCATCTTGCCTCGTGGTGCAGGGTTAGTGGTCATGCACCGCAGCGGCGCTGGGTTGGCGGCCATCTTGTGCTGTGGCGCTGGACCTGCAGCCATCATGGGCAGTGGCGCTGGCTTTCTTCTTCTGCCCTGGTGAGATGGCGGCTCTGGTCCCTCCCACGTGAGCCTCGAGTCGAAGGGTATTACAATTGTCACGTACGGTGTTACAAGAAGCACGGAAGAGATCCAAATGCAGGTAAACAGGTTTATTGAGGGGCAATCCAAAAGAGTAAACAGTCCAGGCAGGGTCAAAAAACAGAAAATCCAAAAATATAAACACACACGTGAAGAGCAGACTCTGGAAAGTAACATTCATACGACAAGGACTCTGTGACAAAGACTCAAACAGACCGGGTATAAATACACTGAAGGATAATGGGGAAACAGGAGACAGGTGGGGAACAATCAATTAACTAAAACAAGGAGGAAGGTGACCAAATAAGGGAACAGGAAGTGATAAGATGACAGACACCGTGGGAACTGAGGACACCTAGTGGACACCCAGGGAACACAACCCAGACACTGTGACAGCGAGTTGACTTTGCTTATTACACACAGGGATGCATCACACAAACATGCCAAATATTAAAAACAAAAAGTATATCAGTGTAAATGAATGTTATTGTGTAAGCTACATAAATATAAATATCTAATGATGGATAGTCATTGCATGTATTAGAATTAGGATACCTATTTGCAATTCAGCCTATTACTACTTATAATGATGAATGAAATTGGCGTATTAATTGAACAATCATGCCAATACATACACATATATATTAACTGACTCATCGCGCGGAGCTTTAGTGGATTCCTGCTTGTCCCGTAGATGATCTGCACGGGTCCTTTAACTTCACTCTGATTGGTGTATTGAAAGATACGCCCATTACTCATTAACAGAATAGGGACACCCCATTCCAAAAATGCGCCCCGGCACACGGAACATTTTTCCATTGTTAAAATAGAAAAAGTGGATTTGGACACGCCCTGAGTGCACCTGCATCGTGCACTTTATACTTTGTGTTTAGAAAAGGGCCGAAGATGTCATTTTTACCTACAAGCATCTTATTCAGTTTATCATATTTACATGACTGAATAGGCTCCGTGAAGTTAATTGAAATGTATTTGAAACAATGTTTCACTGGACCAACTGAGTGATAGTCAGATCTGTTCAAACTTTATTGACAGTTTAAAGCATGTTATCATTCAATCATCACCAATAATTACATAGTTTAAATTTATCAAATGGTAACCCTAATCTAGCAATTCCATAGCAACTGCCCACAACACCCAAGCAACTATTTAGGGGGAGCATTTCTCGTACAACAACAACGTAACTCATTGCTTCATTGTATAATGCATTATGAGATAAATTCATTAGTCACAATTGTTTCGTGAATCCAACGTAATATGGTTGCACCTCTGTTGTTTAAACCACTGTGGTTTAACAGTGTAAGCCTGCCATTAATGATGTTATAAACAGCCGGTGGAGTAATAACTTCTGCTAATTTACTGATTTGGGATCACAATTAATGTCCATTATTATAGTTCATTTACACAAACAACAGAGTGTCATTCATATGTATTATGTTAACATGCAGTATTGAATTGTTGCACACTTTACTCCCATACACTACATGCAGTTCATTAAGTCATCAGCTTTCGCCACAAGATATTTTTTTAGTTATGCTACTGTAATTAACATGGCATCTGAAGGCGGTGAGCGTGATTTCACCAAGTACAACATGATCCTGTAACAACATTCCAATAAACCAATCAGAATTGAGATATAACTTTTCAGGAAACATCTGTTTTAGATTTACAATCAGAGTTAGGTGCTTCTACACCTTTGTTAATCAGCTTTCATTCCCCACTGATTTTAGGAATAAATTAATTGGTAGGGTTAGGTTTGGGGTAGTAATTAGTTTAATTCTATACTTTTGGACAATTCGGTGATCAAGGATCATCAAAAGATTTTGATCCAGGAACATGTATAACTTGACAAACTCAGAATCTGAAGGCATTCTGTTCCCTATAGTTTTGCTTTATTTGATGTTTGCATCATCGCGGGTTCCCTATTATGCCGTACTCTGGAGTTCCCTTAAGCATCAATGCACACTCTTCAAAAACAGAGGTGATTGTTGACATGCTGAAATATATAGAATGAAATGTCTATATATTCACATAGAATGAAGGATATATAATGTACTGCATGCTAGTTTGCTTGTTTTGTCAAAGAGAATGATCTGTTTAAGTCCATGTCATATTAAAAAGAAGGTATGCTTCCAACCCCAGGTCGAGAGCTGTAGTTCTAACCACACAAGTTTGTGATGTTGTTTGTAAAGTGTTTGTTGAAATAATGAGTGTGTTTAAATGCACCCTCATAATGCAAATATAATAGTACAGTATTGTTCAAAATAATAGCAGTACAATGTGACTAACCAGAATAATCAAGGTTTTTCGTATATTTTTTTATTGCTACGTGGCAAACAAGTTACCAGTAGGTTCAGTAGATTCTCAGAAAACAAATGAGACGCAGCATTCATGATATGCACGCTCTTAAGGCTGTGCAATTGGGCAATTAGTTGAATTAGTTGAAAGGGGTGTGTTCAAAAAAATAGCAGTGTGGCATGCAGTCACTGAGGTCATCAATTTTGTGAAGAAACAGGTGTGAATCAGGTGGCCCCTATTTAAGGATGAAGCCAACACTTGTTGAACAAGCATTTGAAAGCTGAGGAAAATGGGTCGTTCAAGACATTGTTCAGAAGAACAGCGTACTTTGATTAAAAAGTTGATTAGAGAGGGGAAAACCTATAAAGAGGTGCAAAAAATGATAGGCTGTTCAGCTAAAATGATCTCCAATGCCTTAAAATGGAGAGCAAAACCAGAGAGACGTGGAAGAAAACGGAAGACAACCATCAAAATGGATAGAAGAATAACCAGAATGGCAAAGGCTCAGCCAATGATCACCTCCAGGATGATCAAAGACAGTCTGGAGTTACCTGTAAGTACTGTGACAGTTAGAAGACGTCTGTGTGAAGCTAATCTATTTTCAAGAATCCCCCGCAAAGTCCCTCTGTTAAAAAAAAAGGCATGTGCAGAAGAGGTTACAATTTGCCAAAGAACACATCAACTGGCCTAAAGAGAAATGGAGGAACATTTTGTGGACTGATGAGAGTAAAATTGTTCTTTTTGGGTCCAAGGGCCACAGGCAGTTTGTGAGACGACCCCCAAACTCTGAATTCAAGCCACAGTACACAGTGAAGACAGTGAAGCATGGAGGTGCAAGCATCATGATATGGGCATGTTTCTCCTACTATGGTGTTGGGCCTATTTATCGCATACCAGGGATCATGGATCAGTTTGCATATGTTAAAATACTTGAAGAGGTCATGTTGCCCTATGCTGAAGAGGACATGCCCTTGAAATGGTTGTTTCAACAAGACAATGACCCAAAACACACTAGTAAACGGGCAAAGTCTTGGTTCCAAACCAACAAAATTAATGATATGGAGTGGCCAGCCCAATCTCCAGACCTTAATCCAATTGAGAACTTGTGGGGTGATATCAAAAATGCTGTTTCTGAAGCAAAACCAAGAAATGTGAATGAATTGTGGAATGTTGTTAAAGAATCATGGAGTGGAATAACAGCTGAGAGGTGCCACAAGTTGGTTGACTCCATGCCACACAGATGTCAAGCAGTTTTAAAAAACTGTGGTCATACAACTAAATATTAGTTTAATGATTCACAGGATTGCTAAATCCCAGAAAAAAAAAAAAAATGTTTGTACAAAATAGTTTTGAGTTTGTACAGTCAAAGGTAGACACTGCTATTTTTTTGAACACACCCCTTTCAACTAATTGCTCAACTGCACAGCCTTAAGAGCGTGCATATCATGAATGCTGGGTCTTGTTTGTTTTCTGACAATCTACTGAACCTACTGGTAACTTGTTTGCCACGTAGCAATAAAAAATATACTAAAAACCTTGATTATTCTGGTTAGTCACATTGTACTGCTATTATTTTGAACAATACTGTATGTATGGCAATCTTGATTTAATCATCATAATCATAATTTAACATTACCTCGTGTATTTGCAATACTTAGATCACAATAATGAGATTAAGCTCATAATCATAACAAGCATAATTGTATTAAAATATGTGGTTTAAAACAATTTTAATTGCAGTAAACAGGGATGTAAATCTCATTATTACAGCTCTGACCAAAGTGTGCATGTACTCTGATAAAATCATATGCTACGAGTTGTTCACACAACTTCATGAATGAACTCCGTAGCGTTAGGGTGCTAAGCATTCTCAAATAAATAAATAAATAAATAAATAAATAAATAAATAAAATTATAATAATAATATTGGCGAAACAGAATTAGCAAACACTCCAATGCATATTAATTTTTGCAATCAGGAGAGCTTCATAGGTTTTATTTGCAATGTGTTTTGCAGCATTGAGCAATGTAACCAATCACAGACATATCTGTTGATTTCTTAAATGCAATGGCGAACCAGAGGTGTTTAATTTCAAGCATACACTCACCACTCAGAATGCCAAAGTTTTTTTTAGTGCTGAGTTATGGAATCTTGTGAATCCTGTCATTATAACAAAGTGTTAATATTATGTAAATTGTGCAGTGTAGAAAGAGATACATTGACTTTAACAGAACAGTGTGAGATTGCAACATTGAGATGTCCATCGCTGTGCCAAATAACCTTCAAGTACATCTGTAGTCCTTTTTTTTTTTTTTGCATTTCATGTGAGTGGACTGTGGCCAGTAACATGCCTAATGTACTGTATGTGTGTTGTGAAGAAAGTGCATAATGACAAAAAAAAAAAAAAAACATTTACATTAAGCGCAAATAGCCCGTCTTGTTGGTTGAAGCTATTTACACAAACTCCACCCACCAACATGCGATTTGGCAATCGCCAAATCGCAAATGGCAAAACGTGTAACATATTTATTTTGACGCGATCAACCTGGGTTCGAATCTGCCTTTTGGCAAACTTTTTTTTTAGGGTTAGGATAGGTGTAGGGAGGGCTTTATTGTCCCAGTAAGGTGGCATTTATTTAATAATTTGAATTTAAATTACAATTTACACTCAACAAGTTAATACTCTATACTGTTTTACAATGAACTACAATATGTGGTGCAGCCAATTGCCACTATTTGCAATAAGTAATAAAATTGTATCAAAGTGTAACTTGAATATGTAGCTATTTGCACTAAGTGTAAATAGCTCCTATTGCTATTTAGACTTATAGTGCAAATAGCCGCTGCCTAAAAATAAACACCTCTTAGCAAATAATGAGAATAATCAAAACCACATGTAAACTGGAGTGAAGAGGTTTGCTTGTGTCATGTAAACATCTTACTGCAATTAGGTGCTCAATCTGATTAATTGAAATAATTGCATTATTGGTGCACATGCAAATATAGTAAACATCATTGAACTATGCAGGTAATAACAGAGCTTGTGACCATAATTGGATAACAATCCTTTTGGGAAACACACCCCAGATCACCTTAGCAACTTTCAGTCAACCGTTCCTCCAAAATTGTACTGTAGCATATGCTTTCCTGTGAGTGCACTGCTCTTTGGTGCCTCTGACTGAAAGTCTTATGGCGGATATGCTGATCACTATGAGCAGGACTGGGAAGACTCGGCTTGAATGTTAAGGCTCTTTCTCCCTAAGATTGCTCACATGGAAACAGCTTCTATGTGCGATACTCCATAAACATCCGTCTGGCATCAGCTGTCTGATATGGCACAGTGTTTTATGTAATGGTGGCTCATGCAGGGTTAATGGGGTTTCATCAGAGCACTCCAATAACTCCACTAACAGCCAATAACCCTGCCTTTCCCAAGTACAATTCTGCTTCTTTAACACTAACTGCTTGCAGAATGGACATTTCCAAGCGAGAAAATTGATTTTAATATTGTTAGTGACAGATTAACAAGTAAATAGTGTGACTATACATTGGACAAGTTGTTGAGCAGGCGATGACCACTTGGCTTTCTTTTTTACACGCTTGTAATTTCCAAACTATCGTTTGGAATACTGATGTGGCCCAGAGCCATGTCCTCAAGCTTTTAGACAAAACTCATTAGAAAGAGGTGAGATCCCTTTAAATAATGAAGGATTTTCCTTTCTTTCTTTGGTTCTCTCACCCAAATAGATCTTTTATTCGTTTCCATAGTAACTAAAAGACTGTCTCAGTACTGTTGAATGAGGACTCTTCCCTGTCTGTAAATAGTGAGAGGGTGTGGGGGCTGGGAGCATGGTGGGATGGCGCCTCTCAGAGGCTGTACAGATACACAGCTGCTTCTAATCTGTCAAAGCCTCCTGTTCATGTATGCATGATTTTGCACAGCTATGTTCAAGCTTTAGATTTGCAAAGGACGTTCGGGTTAGTCAGGTGGCAGCCACAGCTGTTGTCTTCATGCTTATGTGAGGCAGGAACACATGGGCTGCTACATTTAGCCACACATGTAGTCTGGGCACAACAGAGCGCTGCTAAAAACAGCTAATGAGCTGCTGTCTTAGAGAAGATACAGTTATCCTGCAGTGACCTGTTCTTATGTAGGCTAATGCTTGTTTTGATGTCATGCGTTCTTTGTTTAGCAGTTGGGGCTTTCAGTGGGTGGTTACAGAACATAAAATGATAAAAGATGGGAATCCAAAAATAAATAGGGAAAATTCTAGTGCACATAGGTTACCACCAGGTTTTGATCATTCTCTCTTTTATGATTCAAATATTTTTTGCTGTCCTTCTGCAGAGATGTTGTCTTATACTTCAACATCATTGCACTGATATTTTGAGCTGCATTAATCCGATTTGCTGTCATCCAAATCACTCGTCCATGTTTAATTGTAAATCAATCACTGAATATGCAACTAAATTTGCTAAATTATTCAGTAACAGTTTAGTGACCAATTCTCACTATTAACTAGTTGCTTATTAGCATGCATATTATTGGTTGTTCATTAGTTCTTATAAAGCACATATTATTCCCTTATTCTGCATGACAATATTCTAGATCCCTTAACCCTACCCCATACTTAAACTTAATAACTACCTTTAACGATTAATAAGCAGCATATTAGGTTTTCTTTTTTTTCTTTTTCTTTTTTTCTTTGAGGCAAAATAGTTAATAGTTAAGAGTGAGAATTGATCCTCAAACTAAATTGTGACCAATTATTCAAACACATTTTAAAATATTTCATAAACATAATTTCATAATGTTCCAAATATTTATTTATATATTTATTTATTTATTTTAAGGAACACAAAATGAGATTTTCTTAAAAAAAAAAAAAAAAAAAAAAAAAGAACCGGAGTTGGTTGTAATACTGTTAGAAAACATGGACATCAGTTTACATTGTTAAACAATCAGTTTACATGTTAAACAAATGTTACATATTTAAATGAAGAGGACCTACCAATTCACCTTTTTTAATTTTAACATGCAATAAACAGATTGAAAATCAGATTATGATTTGAAGTGAAGTGCTGCTTTGTTTTGAATACCAAAATTGTGTATTTGTCCTGTTAATATTAAATGTGGTAACACTTTAGTTAAAGGATCAAATCTTATATGAACTAGGTGCTTGTTAGCATGCATATTACTGGCATATTGGCTGTTTATTAATACTTGTAAAGCTCAAATTAATGACTTATTCTGCAAGACCATATTTTAGATTGTTTAATCCTACACTATAAACTTAAACACTACCTTACTAATTATTAATAAGCAGCATATTAGGAGTTTATTACAAAAGTCCTATTTAATAGTAAGAATTGGTCCCCAAACTAAAGTGTGATCCTATACATTTTACAGAGAGACTTATGACATCTGCTGTCACCACAAGAAGGTGGTTGACGTGTACGATGTGTGATTTTATCCCTGTACCTAATTAATTAGTCTTCTACTGTGGTCTAGTAAATTTGCTATTTGCATGTAAAAATGGGGCAAAAGGGATTTCAAAAATTTTCAGTTAACCACGGACTGTCGTATATATACACAGACAAAGAAATAAAGAAAGATACTCCAGACAGTCAGGCCTGAAAAAAAAAAGATATTTCCAAAAACCTGAAATTTCCTTCCACCTCAGTGTGAAATTGCAGATTTCTAAAGGCAAATCTTCCAACAAAAGGCACTGTGTGTGTGTATTTGCATATGCCCACTTGCACACAATCACGTGCAATTGTGTGTGTGTGTTTGCATGTAGCTCCAGACAGTCTTCTCATGGTGAGTGTGAAGGGAAGGTGATGTGATCAAAGGTACAGGAGCGAGTTTGATATGCAGAAAACGGGGAGCCTCAGCTGCATTCTGACACCAGCTTTTCATAAGCTCACAGAAGCATTGTGAGGCAGATGAAGCAACAGACCTGTGGATGCCAGAGCCCAGAGGCTTTAGCATGGGACTGATGCGTGAGGAATCTCAATTGAAGATCATTGTTACTGAGACCTGAGGGATGAAAGAAACACAGACGGAGTAGAGAGATCACAGGTGGCGTGGACTGCAATTTTGGAAGACCACTCGTACTCATTGGCATTGAGATAAAGGCAAATGCAAGCTGGGTAATGCCAGGGTTTAGGTACACAGAGAACTTTCATAGCTCTAACCTCAAGCTCTTTTGTCGTTCATCCCATTTAATGGCTCTTGGGATGGGTGTGCTGCAAATAATTAAACCAAATTATTACTCAATTCAGTTGAGTATCGTCAGCATAACAGTGGAAATTAGTCCCTTATTTTCTGATAATATTACCAAGGGGCAACATGTATACTGAACACAGCAGAGGACCTAGGACAAATCCTTGTGGCACTCCATACAATTACTGGTGATAATTGAGATGACTCAAATGAGTTTCTGTGCTATAGTGGGCCTGAAACCTGACTGAAAATCTTCAAAGAGATCTTTTTTTTTTTTTTTGGTAGGAAGGAGCACTATTGAGCAGACATAACTTTTTACATTTTTCTTTTTTTTTTTTTGGCATAAACGGAAGATTTGAAATGGGTCTGTAATTTTCCAGTTCACTAGGGTCTAGTTGTAGTTTCTTAATAAGAAGCTTAATACCCGCCTGCTTGAATGATTTTGGGGTGTGACCAAAAGATAACCGAAGAGTTAATAATATTGAGAAACTGTTCTTTTGCAAAAGGTAACAACTCTTTTAATAATTTAGTGGGTACAGGATCTAAAAAAATTAAGTAATCCAATTTATTTTGGTGTGGACTTTCTCTGTTAAAATTAAGGTAACATATACTGTAAACACACACACACACACACACACACACACACACAGAGAGAGAGAGAGAGAGAACTGATACAGGGGTCGGTAGCACTTCTTTTAATCAGCCAAGCAAGCATTGTTGTTGACCACAACTATCTATAAATTCAGATTTTTTACAATAACTTTTAAAAGTAGAGTTCCCCAACACTTCTTATCACAGGTGGTCCATCGGTCATGGTCATACAAGGTCAAGGTCATACGCTATGGGCCAGGTGTGACAGAAGCACTGACACTGATTAATATCTCCACAAATACTCTTCACTGACCTTTTTAGCCTCAATGTTTTACACTTGGCACTGCCAGTAATCCTCTTGGTGACCTTTGTGGTTGTTTTTCGCTTGTTTTTCCTGGCATGAACAGTCAAACACCTAAGTGTTTAGCCTCTACCCATTATGGGCCTGATAAAGAGATAACACACGCCAATGCACCAACACACAGATGATTTATAGTTTTCTTTGGCTGCTCCTCCTCAATACTCCTTCTTTGTGCTCAGACCTGAATTACAAATCAGTTTTACTAAAATACCTGTCAGAGGCTATAGCAATTCCAATAGCCCTTCCACATGGCTTGCATGATGTGTTAATTGTAGGCCATTTTAGCAGCGCTACCTTTTTTTTTTTGCAATCAATGTCAAGCCTAAGCAAATTATCCCTGCCTGTATAAAGGTATGCACATTTTCCAATACCTTGTTATTGACTTTCTTGCTCCAATAAATGTTTAGGAGTTAAGTGAACAACTTGCTGCTGGATAGAATGATCTAGTGTCATTAGCTTGTACAAGTCCACACAATACTTACACCTTCTTGGCCGGAATTGTGATTACTGTTGTGTTGTTATTAGGGAGTGCTAGTTCTGTCTATGATGTGAATTACGTTTGTTGTGCAGTGATTTATTGTTAAAACAGCAGTTTCAAAGTATCAGTCAAAACTGCTTTTTACTGCTTTCTTTTTCTTTCTTCTTTTTTTTCCTTTGGTAAATACTCCACTAATCTGTTATTTAAACACTGCATTCTTTTTAAATAAGGTATGCCTTGCAATTGTGACTTTTGCTCCCTACACACTAAGCAGGGAGTATCTGTTGAAGTTAATTTTGCCTGGCAAAATTCATTAATCTGAAATGCCCTACAATCAAACACAGGCAACAATAGAGTCATGCAGATTAGGAGTTTCAAATATAAAAATATGATCATGTAAATAAAAATAATATACATGAGAATATTTCATTATAAATGTATCTAATAAATCCAGTTTTGATTATATGAAATAAATCTTTTTATTGATGCTGTTGTATTATTATTATTCGTATGTATTACAGTTAATATAAATTGTGTCATTTATCATACATAAACCCCTAAATTTAGTTATAAATGTGATTGATATGTACTATTGAATTAAATGTGAATTTTAATTTTTGGCATTAATGTATATATGTTAATAGTTTATATGTAGTTTATTTAAATGTATTTTAGCCAAGCTTTATATAAATATTATTTATTTGACCATACCTTCATATACATTTGTATATGTACATATATATATATATATATATATATATATATATATATATATATATATATATATATATATATATATATATATATATATATATATATATATATATATATATATATATATATATTAATCTATTGCATACTATTGATATATTTAACTCATCATTGTTTATTTTAGCCAAACTTTGTGCGTTACTATGGTAGTATGCAATTGCTGAATCCTTGTTCACTTGTTGTGAATTGCTACATCTACAGTATGCACACTTCATCCCTATTCCATTACGATTTGGAATTAAATTCTATTGACCAAATATTGACTTTGAGGATTAGAATATATTTTATAGCACATATAATGTGGAAACAGAGTCTGTGACAAATTGACTGCTGAGAGCACAAGAGTCAGTCATTTTTTTTTTTTTTTTTAGATCAGACCAATCATAATGGGGGAAAAATAAATTGACGTTGCTTGTAGTTTCCTGCTGTCCATATATATATATATATATATATATATATATATATATATATATGTGAAGAACTCCCTTAGCCTCACTGGTCATCACATATCTAATAGAGTACTAAAATGAAATTATGAACATTTAAGGTTGTTTCTCTCGTTTCAGCACCATGCGGTGGGCAGTACACTGGATCAGAGGGAGTGGTATTATCTCCAAATTACCCTCTCAACTACACAACAGGCCAGACCTGCTCCTACTACATCACAGTATCTGGAGAATTTGGTGAGTAAATAAAGTTACTTAAAAAGGTCACGGTTCAGTTTAGAGATTTCTTGGAGTGGGATATACCTAAAAAATGTATAAACGGCTAAAAAGCTGTTAATTCAGAAATCACTAGTAAACTTTAATGAAACCTTAGTTGTAATGCTAACAATAATATTTTTAATTACTGAATAATGTTTATTTTTAAGGTGTTTTTGTCTGAATTGTAAATTAATTAACAATTTATTAAGTATAGGAACTGATATCTTTCAATTTTCCGTCCTCACTTTGTTCTCATTTGTAAAAGAACATTAGATGAGGTAACATTGCCATCACAAATATAGTACTGGAAAGTTAATTAGTAGGTTGTATTGCAAGTATAAACTCAGTTACCTTAAATATTTCATTTCATTCAAGTGGTGAGTCCTCCGTCTGTAGATATTAACTGATGTAAATATCTTCCTGCCCAAACAACACACTCACGCTGTGTGAATCAATAATTAACTGCATTGAATTAATAATAAAGCAAAGAGCATAAACTCAGGAAAAATAAACATAGTTCTAATGCTCACATTTACATTAAATATCTGGCTCTATTAAGATAATATATATAAAAATATATATTTAGTTATGCGAAAGTTCACTAATACCTGCAATTTTGGATGATCCATAAATGCTCAGTTAGCATGTAAGCTCAAACTGGATAGCTATATTACAGTACTATATTATATTTGTTTTACTCAGCAATATTTTAACTTGGTTATTCATAAAACAAGGAAAAGAAAAGGAAAGAAAGAAAGAAAGAAAGAAAGAAAGAAAGAAAGAAAGAAAGAAAGAAAGAAAGAAAGAAAGAAAGAAAGAAAGAAAGAAAGAAAGAAAGAAAGAAAAAGAAAGATACTATGGAAGTGTGTATAATGTGACCCTGGACCACAAAACAAGTCTCAAGTCGCTGGTGTATATTTGTAGCAATAGGCAAAAATACATTGAATGGGTAAAAATGAATGATTTTTTTTTATTATATGCCAAAAAATCATTAGGATATTAAGTAAAGATCATGTTCCATGAATATATTTAGTGAATTTCCTACTGTAAATATATTAAAATGTAATTTTGGATTAGTAATAGCCATTGCTAAGAACTTCATTTGGACAAGTTTAAAGGCAATTGTCTCAATATTTACATTTTTTTTTTTTTTTTTTTTTTTTTACACCCTTAGATTCCAGATTTTCAAATGTTTCTCGGCCAAATATTGTCTTATCCCACCATACATCACTGAAAAAGCTTATGTGTTCAGCTTTCAGATGGTGTATAAATCTCAACTTCGAAAAATTGACCCTTATGACTGGTTTTGTGGTCCAGGGTCACATATATGGAAATAACATTAAATATGAGTTGCTTAAATATATTTTTGGCCATACTTTATATCCACGACTGCACAAAACCACAGTTTACTAAATCCATTACAAATCCTTGCAGTTAATGCATAGCAAATATGTGTAAGTAAAGCTTTAACATTTGAAGTTTGTGGAAGTGTTTGTGAGCCGACAGAAATCCAGTCAAACTGATATTTACAGAGCTACTAGCAGCGACCCTTCAGCTTTTCTCTGCTGTTTGAGTATGAAGCGAGGGCCGACATCTCATTACAGAGGACATAATAGAGTCGTCGCAGTGGCCCGGGTGACCCCTTTCCACCCTTCTCTGCTTAGCTGGCTCTCACCACAGCGACTGACATGCACAGCATGCCTCTGTGATTTCCCTGGTCTCTCATGTCCTACCATGTGAACCATGTGTCCTTTCTGGCAAGCGAATGCGTTTAATCACAGCTTCATCACTGGTCTCAGGTCAGAGGGAATGGACACCAGACGGGACCAAACATACACATAATGCATACATTACTGACAGAGGTTCATGATTTTGAGGTATTGAGAGTACAGTGATGATAACACTACAGTACTTGGATTTATACTAGCAGTGAGAAAAGGAAAAAACAAATATTATAATAATAATAATAATTATAAATACTACTTCTACTATGAAAGTTTTAGCTGAATATGTAGCTATATATTGTTACATGAAAAAACAAGGTATGTAAATACACTGGCTTAATTCTTAGTCCTCAGTGTGTTTGTGGTAAATCAACATAATTTTTATTTGTGAGTCATTCGGTTCATTTGATTAAAAAGAACCAGCTCAGTCATTTGTTTGTGAATCACAAGCTCTCAAACTTAATTCCCACACAGGTCATTGTTTTCCAGAACAGAGCTGTTGCTACACTAAAAGTGGTGTCCTGTGGTATGGGTTTACAGTACGCACATTTTATTCACAGTTTCACGGCATGATTCCTGTAATCAAAATCTTCTGTTATAATGAATGTAATCTCATGTGCCATTTTGATTTGACTAGGTTATACTTCAGGTCATACTGCATATTATGGACACTTATAAAACCATCGACCTGAAGCAAGCTTGTAGATGGGATATTTATGTGAATTTATGTCTTAATTCATTGTATGTCTTTTGTTAGCATCTTTTCCCAGCTGTGGTGATAGTAAAATGCTCAGTGCGTTTCATTTTGTTTCCTCAGTGGTGTTTGGGCAATTTGCCTATTTCCAGACAGCCATGAATGACTCCGTTGAGCTATTTGATGGGCCCAATCAGAATTCTAGGCTGTTAAGCTCCCTGGCTGGGTCTCATTCTGGTAAGTAATAGCTTTACATTCACCCCAGTTTTGTTGCTATGAGTTTGCTTTGAAATGCACAGAACCCCCAGGCATAAATGGCTTTATAAATCTGTAAAAAAAAAAAAAAAAAAAAAAAAAAAGACAATTGTGCAGACAACTGAGCAGTTTAGGAGGATGTAAGTTTAATGGCTCATTTCAGAGGGAGAGATACAGGAGTGTCATTTTTGGCAAGCATTTGATAATATTATTTGTAATTGTTTTTTTTGTTTTTTGTTTTTTTTATATATAGTTTGAAATCGGTGTTACATAAACACTGACAGTGAACACAGTCACTCAGCCTCAGGCAAATTAAGTCTTTGTTTGCAAGTAATATTTTCATAAAATCATAAAAATATACATCACCCTAAAAGACTGAATGAAATTGGTTTTAGACTTCCATGTATCCAATAGCTTTGGGGTGATCTACAGTATATTCTAGTTATCAATCTTTTTATTCACAAAAAAAAAAAAAAAAAAAGTAAAGACAAAAAAAATTCTGGAACTGTATACATCCAGAGTGAGGAAAAGTGCTCATAAAATCACTCTGGATCCCTCACATCCAAGTCACCCCATTTTTGAACTTTTGCCATCTGGCTGGCGCCTCAGAGCCGCAAATACCAGAACAGTAAGACACAAAAACAGTTTCTTCCCCCAGGCAATCTACCTCATGAACAGTTAAATGTTCCCCACTTATGCTTATGCAAAAAAAGTGCAATATCCTTATATTTATTTGTTACCCCTCCATCCTAGTACATCCCTCCACCTTATTCAATCCTATTCCATTATCATTTATAGCACAATTGTTTATACACTTATTTATTTGCCTACATTTTTTTTTTTCTCTTTGTGCTGGTGTCTCTATGTACTGGAAGCTTATGTCACTAAAACAAATTCCTTGTATGCGCAAGCATACTTGGCAATAAAGCTCATTCTGATTCTGATTCTGAAATATATATATATATATATATATATATATATATATATATATATATATATATATATATATATATATATATATATATATATATTCTTTACTTTTTTTCTATACTTTTTGTGTAGAATCACTATAACTATCAATGTAAACAATTAACATCTGGCAACCAAAAAGTGTCCTTTTCTCCCCCATCTTCCTTTAAAATGAACGCTGCTTGGTTTTATTTATATTTTTATTCATTTATTACTATTATTATTATTATTATTATTAGTAGTAGTAGTAGTAGTAGTAGTAGTATTCATGCTATTCATACGTTTTTAAGTGTGGTTTAAGTGTTCAAATAATGGAATCCATGTTGTCATTTTCAACTATTCGATCCAGACTTTAACTCCTTCTAAAAAGAAAATGTCATCCTTGCAGCTTCCTGCTGAATTATTGTCGGTATTATTGAGTGAAAGGTAATAAAATGCCAAGAAAATGAAAATCACTGCTAATTCCTCAGTCTTTGCAGGATTGATGGCAACCATTGGACACAAACTGTTTGTGTGGCATTTTTATACTGTATATCTTCATGGTCTGCTGTGCAACACTATATTCCAATGGGAAGCGCTGTAAATTCATATAATTTCTATCTCATCTTTGTGAGCAGTGGGCTAGAAATCCTGACAGGCCACTCAATTCATAGTTAGAGTGTTTAACCCTCCAGGCTCAACTGTAGTGTTTCATTCACCATCTATATCAGCACTCTGGTTCTTTTCTTTGGATACAGCTTTGTAAAAGTACACTTTGACTTTGGATCTGGATGCTCAAGTTTAGCTCAAGGGTGAGTCATCCTTTATGTTGGGGATTATTTTTTTTATTTATTTTTTTATGTACCTGCTGCATCTTTGAACATGCCGCAGACAGCTAGAGTATTTATTTGGGTATCCATCAGTTTTAGGCCCATCATTGCTGACCTGCGTCTCCACCCTTGCCCCGGAGGCTGATTCGAGTTATTAAGCCATCCGTCATGTACGCTACCTTAAGACAAGTTTGTTGCAGCACATTTGCCTCCATAAGCGACTCTAAGAGACTTTAACATCTAACATATTGTGTTTTTGCAGGAGAAACCTTACCCTTGGCCACCTCAAACC
Source organism: Carassius auratus (assembly GCF_003368295.1). NCBI lineage: Eukaryota > Metazoa > Chordata > Actinopteri > Cypriniformes > Cyprinidae > Carassius > Carassius auratus. Next base: position 144,933 of record NW_020523440.1, on the reverse strand, counting down.
AAATCATGCTGAGATTCAGCGCAAAAAGCGGCCCATCTGCCAAAGGTTTCCATTTTGTTTACCAAGGTAAGCGAGCACTCAACTTTCAGTCAATAACAGGTCCTTGTGCAGAGCCAAGGCTTTGTTTTTAATCTTCAAATCCGAAACATTCAGTTAGCCTTTGTGTTTGCGTTGTGTATATATTTGCACCGTGTATAGGGTGAAATCACGCCTCTGAAGTGTCGGGCCGGCATGCTGATCAGTATGCCAGAGCCAGCTTTTAGAGGGAAATAGCCTTTATATTTCACACAGAGAAGTAAACGGCTGCAATCACAATGTCATAACCAATACACAATATAGTCAAATGAGGAAGGGGCTTGAATTTGATATAATTTGTAAAGCATTTAGCTCTGAGCAAAGCCAAATGGGAGAATGATTTCTGTGCTATTCTCAGTATTTTGAGAGTTGCCTTGCAGTTTTTGAGCATTTTTCCCCCCTCTCCCCATCCCTTTTTTGCCACTTTGGGGTTTTGTATTTCAGTGTGTATATTCCAGAATAAGGCATTAGTATGTGCTTTATAAGTACTAATAAACAGCCAATATACTAGTAGTATGCATGCAACTAGTTCATATTGAGAACCGGTCCCTAAACTAATGTGTTACACCCAATTAAATAATATATTTGTTAACATTAGTAAACAAACTATGAAAATACTTTTAAAGCATTTATTAATCTTAGATAATTATTACATCACATACATTATTAAAATTAAAGTTGTCTCTAATAATGTTAGTTAATGAACCTGAGCTAACATGGACCGTCAATGAAGAGCTGTATTTTTATTAACTAACATTGACAAATATTAATAAATACTGTAACAAATGTATTGCTCATTGGGGTGAGTAAATTAGTTTTGGGTGAACTGTTCCTTTAAATGATTCACCCTTGACGTGTCAGACTCCTCAGACAGCAGCAGTGTGCCGCAGGACATGCGAGGCATTTCCCCTCGTTTTAAAAGAGGTCATAAATTAGTGTATAAATTACAGTACGCTTTTTAACTCCCTTTATCAGCTGCCTTATAAAAAGATACAATAGGAATCTTTCATGGGCACATCAGCGTGCGCACACACTCACAGTGCAGACCGCGGCAAGCCTGCTATGTCTCTTTATATCTCTCCTCGCCGTTTTATAGTGTACAGCAATGGGCACAGAGAGAACAGCTGGTGTATGAGAAATGTTCTTTGACAGTTAGGACAGTTCATTTGGCTCATGGAGGCATCCAGGTGATGGTGGATGGTCCCTCCAGCCTCTTCCTATATATTCACAGCCATCAGATGAAAGTTAAGACACAAACAGAAAAAAGAACCAAGTTGCTACAATGTTCACAAGCAAAACCAGCAAAGTTCTCTGTGTTAAGGTCATGGAGATGCTTATACAAATGTGCTAGATAAATATATAAGTGTGTTTTATTTAAAACAAGTGCTAAAGTAGTCGCAGTGTACACCAGTGCACTGGTGAACACACAATAGGTTACAAATGTGGAACGTTATCTGTCTTTTAAAAGTGCATAGGTGCAATTATAAAGACAAACTTTTGCTTTTAATTCATGAAAAACTGAAATGTATAATAATAAAAAAATCTAAAACAAAATATATATTTGTTTTTAAGTTATCAAATGTAGAAATGGACATGGACAATTTTAGCAACATGCCAATGGAAAACTGGTAATGAGTCCAATGATGAGTCTATTTTTTTGTGAGGTGTATGTTAGGACCATAATTTTTTGTCTATGCATATTTTGGTCACACTTCGTTTGAGGACCACTTCCTACTATTAACGAACTGTTAATTAAGTATTTAGGTATGGGTAAGCTTTAGGGATCTTAAATATAGTCATGCAAAATAAGGCATTAATATGTGTTCTATAAGTACCAATAAACTGCCAGTATGCTAGTCATATGCACGTGACTAGTTAATTCTAAGCGACTAGTTAACAGTGAGAAATGGTCTCTAAACTAAAGTCATACTTCTCTTTAAATTCATTAGATGTTTTATTGTTAGTACATGTTAAATAATTGGTAATTAATTTAATTAATGTAAAAAAAGAACCTTATTCTAAAGTGTTGCCAAAATGTTTGTGAAAACTTTGGAATTCTTTGCTGAAGAGAAAGTTCAAAAGAACAGCAATTGTTTGCTTTGTTTTACAACAATGTTAAGAGAACTTATTAGGTTTTGAAACAGAGCCGGTGTGTTTCCAAGCCTCCATCTGGTCCGCTTTGATTAGAGATCTGTTTCCTGTCCACTAGCTGTTCCACGCACCAGTGATACACAGTGCAGCTCCATCCCAGAGCCCAGATACGGCAGGCGGATCGGGTCCGAATTCTCAGCTGGCTCCATTGTTCGTTTTGAGTGCAACCCTGGATACCTCCTCCAGGGATCCAAAGCCATCAAGTGTCACGCGGTCCCTAATGCTCTGGCACAATGGAATGACACAATTCCGAATTGTATAGGTAAGCTAGCCTGGATTTATTGAAGAAAAATGCCCACTAGTCATGTTTTATTCAGGACTAAACAATTCAGCTTGTTTGAGCATTAGAAATAAAGCAAGATAGACAGTACAAATTCCATTTTACTCTTATATGCTTGCTAACAGGTACCGTCATTCAAATGTTTATTTATTACCCTGTATTTTCTCAAGTCCTTAGAGAATGTAAATGTACAACTTTCTGTGGTCTCCTCTAACTTGAGCTAACTAATAAGGGTTAAAAATCCCGCTGGAGGATGAAATGGCAGTGGCCTCTATGAGGATTTAAAATGTCAGGCCTCTAGTTAATATTTCCTTCTATACTGCCATCCTCAAGGGGCTGAGAAGCTGAATCCAAGGGCCTCTGGGCCGCAGCCTTCAGTTCAAAGCTGTAACCTCCAGGCTTTAATATTGAGCATTTAGCTGTCGCTGTATTCTATAGTGCTGTCACGATTTTATCACTCCCAAGGCACGTCCTCATTTCGGTCTGCTTTCAAATCTCACTTCCCCGTTTTTCATAGGAATTACAAACTGAAAGGTAGATATCTATTAAATATTAATAGAAATTTTATGTATTTAGCTTGTTAATCGTAACATTCCTCATTCATTCCTTTCATCATCATGTATTAAAGTCAGCATGAAACACTATTTGGAACCAAATTTCTCTAAGCTAGGAGGTAAGTCCATAATACCAGCATGGAGAGAGCTTGAGCCATTAATGTCATGTAACTAATTGTTCTAGAGCTGCAGGAACGACAATACTATTGTAATGTGCACAAGCTCAAATCCTTAAGATGTGATACCACAGGCATCAGATAGGAAATTTATAGTCTGTTTCATGCTTTTAAGGTCCATCTGCAGAAATCAGGTGTTTGGAAAACATCTACTGTAATAAAATTGATTCATTGCAGTTTTTCAGCAAAAAGAGATTAACATACATGATTAGAAAGAAAGAGATTAGAAAGAGATTAACATACATGACATAGTTTTTAACATCCAGGCCACATTAAATAGTTTATAACGCTTATACATAACACAAAATGAAGTTTTCTGAAAATCTCGTTTTGTATAAGGGGTAGATTTAGGGTTAGGGTTAGGATTTGTGGATAGAAAATATAGTTTGTGCAGTATAAAAATCATGGCAAGTCCACATAAAACATGGAAACCTGTGTGTGTGTGTGTGTGTGTGATAACTTACCTTTGAAGTGTTCAAAGTAAGAACAGGAACATGCATTAATAAAATGAATGTTTTGACTGTCGATCATGTTAACTTATGAATAATTTAGGATACTTTCTACAGATAGAAAAAATAAAGCTTTACAACGGCAGACATAAGATTGTTTCTTGGGAAATATAGTGCTCCCAGAAAAGCATTTTTCATGCAGAGAATGTATGTTTTAGCAGGGTTATGATGGCTTTGGTTCATGTTACCTCGGGCATAATCACATCTTGTGTCAAAGGAGTCTGCTGCCTTTCTCACAGGACTCGGTTCAGGCACTTGTACGGTTCCATTCTCAGCATGAGCTAATTTTTCCTCTGTTTTGCTCCACAGTCCCATGCAGCGGGAATCTGACAGAAAGGAGAGGTACCATCCTCTCCCCTGGGTTCCCAGAGCCTTATGGGAACAGCTTGAACTGTGTGTGGAAAATCATTGTTACTGAAGGAGCTGGTATCCAGGCAAGTACAAAAGTGTGAGCTCATCAAATGCAGTAAAGCTACACCTGTTGAAATTATATAATGAAAAAGATTATTTTGTAGTCAGCAAGGCAGTGAATTACAAAGATTAATTTTAGCATTGGAAGATTAATATGCTTTGTGTTGTTCAAAGTACTGTTTATTTAATGTAAAAGATACAACAGAGATGCCAAATGTAGACCATGCCCATAAATGAAAGTCAAGATAAATCTGAATAAATTGGATTGTGGTTGTTGTATGTATTTTGGCTACCCAAGTTCATTTAAAATACATGCTTCTAGCTACATTTCAGCAAAAAAAAAAAAAAAAAAAAAATATATATATATATAGTCCTATAAAAAGGACTATTTAAAAAGGACTATTTATCTATTTATATATATATAAATAGATAATTAAACCCTTCCCTATATGTACAAATCGTTGCAGTTTCCAGTAGACATGAAGACCAGAGGCAGTAAATCTCCAACAGCATTTATTCACACAAAGTATGCTTTACAGTGCCAGTGTTTTAATTAAGAAAGCCTAAACATTGCTTCAAAAATCTCCTTATTTAAAGCAAGACAGTTATAATGTATAGAACAAAGACATATTTACAGCACTTGGAATCTGGCAGCTGTATTAAATATCCAAGTAAACATGTAAAAAATGTAAATAAATACATCAAAAGAAATTTACCTGCTATTACCTATAAAAATGTTCGTAGTCGAGGAAGAAGGCATTGAACTGGCGAACATTTAACTAAACTTTAATAATAAAATATACACAAAATATTCATATTCACGTGCTTTGGACAGTCACAGAAACAGCCCTTTCAACATTGGAGGTGGTGCTCTGAGCTACGTATACTATAGAAAGTTGGCGTTGGTGGAGGGTCAAATGCAAGTCTGTCAGATGTCTCATACACTGGTGAGAAAACATTACATTGCAAAGCGCATAATATTACAATAATAACGTCTTCCGTTCTTATTTGATCTGTAATAAAATAATGAAACAGACTGATGACGTATCATGCAGCCTATTGTAGCCTTGGACCGGAGGATATGATTGGACAAACACTTTAGTCCTAGATCTTCCACAGACAATTTAAATACATTTGGACCACTTAACCTAGTGATTGCTGTCGTAATGTGAATAGACTTTCAACCAGCATAACAATTATTTATTATTTTAAATCACCTACCCTGCCTGCTAGCACAATCAGCCTGTTCAGGAGTTTCAGAGAGGGGGTGAAGAATTGTTGCATAAAACAAACTTGCTATTTTTGGTTAAAGACAACTTGACTATGATTATAAGCAATGCTGAAAAGTTACAGCATATGACCATTATGTGAATTCATGTTCATTGTGTAGAATTTTCTTTTTCTTGGCAGATCCAAGTTATGAGCTTTGCCACCGAACACAACTGGGACTCATTAGAAATCTATGATGGTGGCGATATGACAGCTCCAAAGCTCGGGAGCTTTTCAGGTTCGTATTATCTTTATTAATCCTCTTTTAATTGCTTATTCAAAAATAGTATTTTGGAGTGATTCAGCATCTGATTTACAGAAGTTCTCCTAAAGCTCATTTGCATACTTCTTTATAGCTCATTACAGTTTCATATTGCTATAAAACTGAGAGCCAATCCCTGACACTGGTTTTATGCCCATGTAATCTTGGAAGTGCTGAAATTAGAGTCCTGGAAGGCTGTCCATGTGCCATGCCTTACATAACAGATGAGTGCCCTCATGTTACATTTGGTTGATTAACAGTATCAAATTAAGTGAAGTGACATTCAGCCAAGTATGGTGACCCATACTCAGAATTTGTGCTCTGCATTTAACCCATCCGAAATGCACACACACAGAGCAGTGAACACACACACACACACTGTGAGCACACACCCGGAGCAGTGGGCAGCCATTTATGCTGCGGCGCCCGGGGAGCAGTTGGGGGTTCGATGCCTTGCTCAAGGGCACCTAAGTCATGGTATTGAAGGTGGAGAGAGAGCTGTTCGTGCACTACCCCCACCTACAATTCCGTCCGGCCCGAGACTAGAACTCACAACCCTTCGATTGGGAGTCCAACCCTCTAACCATTAGGCCACGACTTCCCACAAATTGTACACCCTTTCTTTTTTTTTTTTTTTTTTTGGTTCCAGTTGGAAAACGTCTCGGGTTACGACTGTAACCCTTGTTCCCCCGAGAAGGGGAACGAGAACTGCGTCGAACGACACTTTGGGGGAAGCCCCTCAGCGTAGCGCCTCTGAAGTATGAATGAACCTGAGCCAATCTTGATTGGTGTTGCGTCATGACGTAATGTGTGACGGCATACGCGGAAGCTATAAAAAGGACGCCGGCACACAACACAGATAGCTTATGTAATGAAGCAAGCGCTCCCAGGCAGGGGGAGGTGTGGCGACGAGACGCATTTCTCGTTCCCCTTCTCGGGGAACAAGGGTTACAGTCGTAACCCATCGAACTGCGTCGAACAACACTTTGGGGGAACGAGTACCCACTATGCCACAACGGGCCCTGCCTGTCCTAGTGTGAAGCTGCACACAGGCACACTTAGGATGAGAGCACAAGGGTGCCAGGTGTCGATGGAATGTCCAGGCTGTAAAATCTAATGAAAGTGTGAGGGGTGGCCCATCCTGCTGCATCGCAGACCTCCTGGATGGGGGCCCCAAATAGGAGGGCTCTAGAGGACGCCATGCCTCTAGTAGAATGAGCCCTCACGGCCAGAGGTGAAGGCAATTTGCGCACCTGGTAGGCCATAGATATAGCTTGGACAATCCAGTTGCTAATGGTCTGTTTGGAAGCAGGAAGCCCCTTCTTGGGCGACCCAAAACAGACTAACAACTGGTCTGACTTCCGCCATAAGGAGGCCCTCTGGATATATATCTTCAAAGCTCTGACAGGGCAGAGCAAGTGAAGTCTCTCCTCATCTGCCATCACGTGAGGTGGAGGATGAAAAGCCTGCAGAACTGTAGGCCGTGCCACATTAGACGGCACCTTGGGCAAATAGCCCAAGGCAAATAGCCCAAGGATGGCTTTTGTCGCCTGGAGCAAACTCCAGGCACCCATCAGATATAGAGAGCGCCTGGAGATCTCCTACCCTGCTCTAGAGCTGAGTATGGTCTCCACTACTCCTGCTGACAGGCCGGCCTCTCGGTACTGTGCCCACAATGGGCCCCAGCCCGTGAGGGAGGCGTCTGTCTGTCTGGCTAGGACCTCTTCGTTGAAGCCTTCTTTGCCTGCAGGACGGCCCTCAGGTCGCCTGGCTTAGGCTGAGGCTTCAGCTGAGAGCGTCTATGCCCCCAGGCTGCCTGAGGGGGGGCTCTAGAAGCTACGCTCTCCTTTCGCGCCTGTCTATAGGCGGAGGAGCTGGCGGATGGCTGCGGCTGCCCGCTTGGGGCAGGCTTCTTAGACATTGTCTAAAGGCTGCAGACTGTTTCTTTGCCTCCTGAAACCTGTCGACGACGATATTAACTGAGTCGCCGAACAGGCCAGAAGGTGAAATCGGGGCATCAAGGAGGAAAGCCCTGTACTTCTCCTTTAAGCCCGACAAATTTAACCATAAGTGTCTCTCCGAGACCACCATTGCCGCCATGGAACGGCCGATAGCACGGGCCGTTCCCTTTTTGACTCGGAGAGACAAATCTGCAGCCTTGCTCAACTCCGCAATAATTTCTGGAGTTGGACCCTCGCCCTCATCGATATCTTTAAGAAGGTCAGCCTGGTACGCCTGCAGTACTGCCATTGTATGCAGACTAGCGCCAGTCTCGAGATCCACCGCCAGATCCATCTGCGAGCCCCATGAAGAGCGTTGCAGGTCCCGCACCTCGAAGGGGAACTACCAGCCACATTTATTCCATCCAATTCATTATCACACAGTTCTGGACCAAAAAACTGCACACTTAAAATTGAAAGTTTGAATGTTATGAGTATTATAAAGGCCACCATTATCACTCGCATTTTATTGTGTACAGTTTATTTATTTAATTATTTTTTGTAATTATTCGTTGGCATGGAATACCTTTGAAAAGTTGATATTTATTATGCCATATTTATTTAATAAAATAGAGATGCTGAAAAAAAAAAAAAAATAATAATAATAATTTACCAGCACTTCTAATTAACTTTTGAAGACAAGGATGATTAATAATAATGAAAAATTGTAAGAGTGGCCCTAAGATTTCCCTTAAACATTCATATAACTTATATATTCATTTAACAAGTGTATATTAAAATATCCAAATCATATAATGAGGGTTTAACAGAGCGAACAAATCAAATATAGACATATAAGATAAAGATGGGAAAAATGACATCACAAAATGCTTTTTTTTTTAAATGTCACACAGCATGATTAGGAAGAGGGGGCATGATCTTCCTTTGAGAGAGGAGGCTTAACCTTTTTGATAACTCTCCCAGTGGACTGAATCGTGGCCAGGCCTCTAGCTACACTTTCAACACGACTGTAATGAACTCTGCCTCTGTGTCACACTAGCATGCTGGTGAAAGGTCACCCAACCAGGGAGCTCCTTCTGCCCTAAGGCATGTGTTCAGGGACACTTCACACTGTCTAGCACTCCTCACCTTCCCCAAGCCATATTCCCAAAAGCTGAGAAGCTCTTTAAATGCTAAAACATCTTCACCCAGTCTACTGAGACACCTGCCGCCAATCTATGATTGAATTTGATGATAAAACGATAATTTCCCCTCATTTAGATCTCAGTGGTCCAAATTATACGAGCCCGGAGTCATTTGTGAGCATTGGAAAGACATGGCAGGGAATCAGGAGCCAGTGTCATTAGGCATGGTGTTTGGCTGCCCATTAAAATGTGCTCTTCGCTCTCCTGTCACCTGTGCTTTCCCTTTATATCCCCCACACACTCGCCCATCACAAACGGTCGTTTCATTCTTCCTCTAGTCACAAATCCATTAGGATAATACCCTTAATTAAACTGTCAGATATGTTTTGTGTTTCTGTCTCCCCACACTTTTCATCATTCTGAATTAATTGTGGCTCAACAATTGCCATTTTAATTACAACTGCATGCATTGTGTATGTGTGTGTGTGTGTGTGTGTGTGTGTGTGTGTCTTCAAAATATATCACTGTCATTATTTACATAATTCTTACTGCATGTTATGATCCTGAAGTGGAAAAGTGGTCAAGATCAGACCATATTTACTTTTTATTTACCAAAAATCAGCAATGATCCCAGCCCATTCTGCTTATTCTATTCATGTGGTTCTGCTGAAGAGGCTGACAGCTTTTGTACTTTTTTTCTGAGAGTGCATTTATTAAACAAAAACACAGTTATTATAGTAATCTTGTAAAATATTATTAAAATTAAAATGACTGTTTTTTGAACACCATTTTCTGCTTTGATTTTTGTGGAAAGTGAAAGTGACGAAAGTGACGTGACATTCAGCCAAGTATGGTGACCCATACTCAGAATTTGTGCTCTGCATTTAACCCTTCCGAAGTGCACACACACAGAGCAGTGAACACACACACACACACACACTGTGAGCACACACCCGGAGCAGTGGGCAGCCATTTATGCTGCGGCGCCCGGGGAGCAGTTGGGGGTTCGATGCCTTGCACAAGGGCACCTAAGTCGTGTTATTGAGTGTGAAGAGAGCACTGTACATGCACTCCCCCCACCCACAATTCCTGCCAGCCCAGGACTCGAACTCACAACCCTTCAATTGCCAGTCCGACTCTCTAACCATTAGGCCACGACTTCCCCAAACCATGATCCACTACCATTCAGTAAGTAAAAAAGAAAGAATAAAAGATAAAGAATTAAATTAATACTTTTATTTAGCAAGGTTGCATTAAACGGATGTGACAGAAAAGTGACAGTAAAGACTAAATACTGACTCAAAAAAAATTAAGTATTACCGTTTCCACAAAAATATTAAGAAACAAAAATGTTTTCAACATTGATGATAACGAGAACTTGATTAATAAACAGAACTGATAATAATTTAGCACCAAATCAGCATATTGAAATGATTTATGAAGTATCATATGACAATGAAGACTGAAGTGATGGGACTGATGAAAAAAATTATCTTTGCACCACACAAATAAATTGCATTTAAAATATAGCAAAATAGAAAATAGTTATTTTATATTGTAATAATATTTCACAATATTGCTGGTCTTTCTGTATTGCTGATCAAATAAATGTAGCCTTGGTGAACAGTACTGTAGAGACTGGTATTTTTTATTTTTTTTTGTACTGTACTGCTCATGGCACAAATTAATCAACGCTTCGCTCTTCCACACAATACCTCCCACAGCTTCAGTTTCATACTGAAAATGAACAGACATGTGGTTGGACTTCAGTTCAAACGCTGCCTGTTCATCTCTCTTTTACCCCACACATTTTTGAGTCTGTCTTCTGCTTGCAATTTTTTTCTTCATCTGTGCGGGCGCAACATAAGTGCTCAGTTTAGAAAGAATATCGTTCTGTAGTGTCTTTCAAGTCGTGGGAATGTATTTTACAAAAAATCCTTCTTCTCAAATCCCCCTAATCTGTGAGGATGCATTGCTCCTTTTGCTATTTGGCATCCAATGTGATTCAGTACTGTAATTGTACAATATTCTGTCTGGCAAAGTCTGTTTAAGCTCATCTGAGTCTCATCTGAGCATGTTAAGATCTTCTCTAAATTGCCTTGTCACTAATAGTGATGATAGACCGCTGAATAGCTGGACACTGAATGAGCTCGGAGCTGTCAATCTTCATCCAAAAATGATTAGTCAAATCATTCAAGCACTTTTTTCAGGCTGGAATATTAGGAGTCAGATGGCAGGATGCTTTAAGTGCAAACATGTCGGGGAACCATTTTCTGGCAAATGCATGACACCATTTTGGGCATTTGTGTAAAGATATAAACAAGCCATGTATGAATATATGCTACGGATGTGAGTTTGAAAGAAATAATTTTTCTCAAACTAAACAGTTCTCTAAGCGCATGCCATGGCTATGTGGGTGTATTTAAGCATTCATCATGAGTCACTATGCGGCGGCGTACTAAGGCACTAAATACTATAAACAGTATTTTGTTGATTCTTTTTGCAATCGTATTTACTCCAACCTTATTTATTTTTTACACGGTATTTGAATTGTACCTTCATTCCCAGAGGGAAATAAAAAGAATATGGGTAAAAGCAAATAAGCTTAATGGACCTGAGCTACTTACAATGAATGGTTGTATTTTATTAATTAATGGAAACACACAATTCTTAAATAATGTAACACTTGTATTGCTCATTACCAGTCAATGTTAGGTAAAGCATTTGACCTTATTGTAAAGTGCTACCAGTGAGACTAACCCTAACCTTCTATTTTTTTGAATAAAAATAAAAAAATGCAAATGATACATAGCTGTTCAACCTACTTTACCACACACATCCAGATGCTTGTATTGAATGGCTGCCTCAAACAACACCAAAGACAGGAACTGCTCAATATCCATCTCCATTTTTAAACTGAGTGAAGACTGATACCAGGCCACATGTCATTGGAGCACAACATGCATTGAACCCAGAACATTTCTTTAACACATGTCCGCCCACATTTACTTATCAGTGCCTGTTCAGTAGTCAGCAACTTGGCAGGAATGTCTTATTGATACGGTCTGTTGAGCTCTGTATGTTAGAAAAAGGGTAGAAAATAGTTATTTGCAACAATTTTGGTGTGAGAAAACATTGTAAAATGATAATTGTCAAAAAAAAAAAAAAAAAAAAAGGCAAAAGGGCAAAAATATGATGAAAATAGCTATTATTATGTTACATATTAAAGTCAACATGAAATAAAAAATAAAATAAAAACACACACAGTCAACTTAAGTCACATTTGATGATATTTTAAGTAATTTTGTTTCTTAGTAGTTGTTGTTGTTGTTTTTTTCAGGTATGTATTTATGTTATACATACAGATTATGTTATTTAATCATTTTAGTTTCCATAGATGTTACCATTATGAATCTATTCTGGTACATAATGCCCATTTTTCAATTCAATCAATTCCAGAAAGATAAATTCAAGTCCCAACCAACCATTTCTCACTGCCATTTCAAGCTGTATCAATTATCATTTTGACTTTAAGGATGTTATGTAGTATTCATGGTATTTTCTTCACATATTAAAGATGTCACACTCTATATAAGGTCTGTACATATATGTATAAGCAGAAGGAAAATCCTCTGCTTTGAATCCAGATTGGCAGCAGTTGTTTTGCTTTTTAGTCTGACGATAAGTGACTCTTCCCTCTGAGCTGTGATGAAAGTTCCCCCCTGAGAGCTCAGTAGGATAGCGACACACTTCAATGACTATCGCCTGTCAAAATTTTATTTTTTTTGCCATCCCTTTTTACTTGACTCCGTTTCATTTGGCTGATGTCCAAAACAGGCGAGTCTTTCTCGAGAGCGATACGCCTGCCATGATTAACAGCTGCTTACCTCCCTTTGCCCTTTAGTTCCTGCATGTGTATACACACTGATCATTTAGCTTGTATATGTGTGTATGAGTGCTGGAATGAAAACATATTGTCCATGTGTGTGATAACTCCAGCCCTTTTCCTGCTCATGCATCTTTCTGGTGTTATCTTCCAGGTACAACAGCTCCAGCCTTGTTGAACAGCACCTCCAACCAGCTTTACCTGCACTTCCATTCAGATATCAGTGTCGTCGCAGCTGGATTTCACCTTGAGTACAAAAGTGAGTACAGAACATGTCACTATGGTGCTTTCATTATCCTGAACCCTCTGCCCTTGGTAACAGTCCAGAGCAAGACTTGCCGCTACATTTCACCGCCAATCACACACAGTGGGGACACGGACACACATGTACACACACACACACTGAGCTGTATTTTTTCGATCTCTCACCGTTCTGCTGCCAGGTGAAGGCAGAAGACAGTGTGCCCCAGCTCTCATTAGTTGATCGGATGCAGCATCTATGTTTGGCGACACCAGCATGAAGAAAATTGGAAAACAATGGGGATGCATTTCAACCTTACATGGTATAAAATATATATATAAAAAAAAAAGTCTAAGTGTATTTTCATTTGTACCTTTTTTTTTAAGTGTCGTCTACAGGTAGTTTTCAATCGTGAACATTTTGCATGACTTTGCTATTAAAACAACTGATTCAGATCATCAGCTCATTGGCATTAGCAAAGAGCTTGAACTGAACTGAACATGTCTTAAGTTGCTGGGGTATATTTTTTTACAATAGGCAAAAAGACATTGTATGGGTCAAAATTATAGATTTTAGATTATTATAGATTTTCTAGAAAATTATAGATTTTTATTCCAAAAATATTAGAATATTAAGTAAAAATCATCTTCTACAAATATATTTTATAATTATCCTTTCTATAAATATATTAAAACTTAATTTTTGATTAGTAATATGCATTTCTAAGAACTTAATTTGGACAAATGTAAAGGATTTTCTTAGTATTTAGATTTTTTTTGTCCCTCAGATGCAAAAAAAAACAACAAAAAAAAAACAAACAAGTAAGACCCAATGAGATTCCTTCATGTGAATGTCCCTTCAGACATGGTCTGAATTAACCCTGACTTCCAGTACTGCCAGTATATCTCTAACAACATTAAGTTTGATATTTTGTGTGTGTGTGTGTGTGTGTGTGTATTTGCAAGCCTTTCAGACTGTGACCTTTGTGTGTTCAGACCAAGCCATATATAAACCACCATACCAATTTGCTTTCTGTCCCATTTGTCTGTTTGCGAGGGCAGTGTTCTCAGTGGGACAGCCCAATTTATACATTTCTCTGTCTCTCATCTGTGAAAGGGTTGGTTAGTGGGGCACAGGCTGCAGTAATGTTATGTGTTACTAGTCACGTAGAGGTAGATGGAAAGTTTGATAATCTGAAAGAGCTAGAGATTGGAGTTGAGCATTTTGATCTCCGAAAAAAGTTTTAATTAACAGTATGTTGACTTTGTAAAGCCAAACTGATTAAACTCCATTAAGAAAAACACACATTCAGCACTGTAAATGCTCTGATACAGCGGAAGCAGTCTCAGTAAATACAGTGTATCAATTATCTGCATCTCTCTGGTTAGAAAACACTGATAAGTGCACTGTGGAGCTCTGGGAGTTAGGAGCATTTTGACCCTGGGCTGAGTTTAGATCAGCTCCCCTCTTCTTTTTCTTTCTAAGACTGTCTTTATCACTCTTTCGCTTCTTGTGCTCTGATTTTTTTTCTGTAATGTGTTCCAGTGGATTAATCAGGGTCATTTTCTCTGTGGAGGAAAAACTGTCAAGCGCATCTTCCAAAAAAAAAAAAAAAAAAAAAAAAAATCTAACTATGTGTAAATGAGCCGTTTTAAGCAACACTGTCCAACAGCGACACCGGCAGATTTTATCTCTCAAGGTCATAATGTTCTCATCGAGCTCTGGAAGCTTGTCATGAATGTGTGTTGGTGTAACAGCACAACAGAACAAACAGGACCTCCACTGTGCTATAATTGGCGGATGACTCTGTGAAGGTGATGATATTCAGTAAGATCAGGGAATTTTGTGTTGGAAACCAGTCCGTGAATCAGCCTGATTTTTTTTTTCTTCTTCAGATTTATATAAACTCTGAGCTTAAGAAAGAAAGAAAAAAAAAATTCTGCATGTAATGCAAGAGTATGGGTCGATTAAAAAGATGATAATTAAAAACTATACAAAGTGAACGCTACATTAACCCATATGACATCAGTTGGTGAATAAGTGTCTTAAGTGAAAGCTGATGATAGGCAAGTGAAAGAAGCATAAAAAATAATATTTTATAATAATAATAATAATCATCATCATCATCATCATCATCATCAATATTTTTTACCATTGTGTTCACTTTCTGTATTTTTTAAAGTGGTCTCATACACTTGGATTATATGCACTGATAATCTTAGTATGTGTTCATATGAAATACAAAAGTCATCAGACGGCATGTGGGTGAGGAAATGATTAGAGAATTTTCATTTTTGGGTGGTCTTTAATGAGCCAGATGTGATGTGAAGGCCAGAAACATGCAGACAGAATACAAGAATGTGTTGATATAAGAAGTGACATGTAATTAAAATATAGAATATAGACTTTTTGAAAAATACACTTTTTGTGTTATCTATTCAACGCTTCTGTCTGCAAAAATAAATTAATAAATAATTTTAATGTTTATTTTGGACAATTTATTTTATTTTATTTTATTTTGGTTTATTTTAGTTTATTTTATTTCAGCAAATATTAATATATAATGATTTGCGACCAATTAGATTAAGTAATGATCAAACCATTCACTGTTAAGAACATCACTAAACATGATTTACAATTAATTTGAGATACAATATTTAATTAAACACTTTTTTGGAGATTTGTAAAATTTTATTAAAATAATAAATAAATAAATAAATAAATAAATAAATGAATGAATGAATGAATGAATGAATGAATGAATTAATGAATGAATGAATAAAGAAAAATAATTCCCACCAAAACTTATGTTTTATTGTGTTTTATTTTCTCACACTTAATGTATTTGCACTTTATCTTGTGCATTCAGCCAGTATACTCCATAGACAGCTAATGGCAGTATCTCAAAACAGACTCTCATTTGATGAAGTTTTGATGCCAGAAATTTACCTGATGAAAGTCAACTGAACTGAAGCTGAAATGTGTGTGCTTAATGTATGAAAACAAACCTCATTCAATGCAGAAATATCAAATGGAACTTGAACTGAATTTCTTTACTGAAATTGAACTGGACTTAAAAGCTAAGCCAGAAGCATGGCATGCCACTCAGAATAATATATGTTGCAACATTAGCTTTGTTGAAAATTTGAGTATCATGTTGACTGATTTACTGGAGGGCCATGAATAAAGATGAAATGTGGTGAGAAAGAGAGGGTCTTGGCAAACCACTCCGTTTTGCAGCATCGCCATCAGCTTTGAACTGTCATCTTTGGCTCAGCTCTCAGAACATAAACCCTTTTCCTGCCCTGTTTCATCATACACTCTCTGATAGACCCCACAGTAATGCATGTGAAAAATAATAAACACTGAAATAATAATCATAATAAATAAAAAGGTGTCATTTATTTAAAATTTGTTTTTATATTCATTATTAATTTATAGTAGGTAAACTAAATTCAGCTTTAATCAACAAAATATGAACATTTGGGTAACACTATTTTTTATTCCCTTAACAAGTTGCTTATTAGCAGGTAGGGATGACCTTTTTTCTACATCCCTAATCCTCCCCATCACCTAAACTTAACAACTATCTTACTAACTAATAATAAGCAGCAAATTAGGAATTTATTGAGGGAAAAGTCATAGTTAATAGTGAATAAGTGTTCCCTATTCTAAAGTGTTTTCATATTTTAGCTTGTTTGTAATTTTTCAAGCATTTTTAAGGTGGCCCAATATTTTATTTATTTATTTATTATTATTTTCCAGTGTACAATGCAAGTTGATTCCCTTCAGATCTATTTTTTTTCTCTTTATGTATTATTGGTTGAATTGCAGTAACCATCATCACAAAAGCGTTATTCTCTTTTCATCTTTTTTTGTTTGTTTACATATTTCCGCAGTTCAGCTCGATCAAAAATGTACACTCTGAGATAAGATAATACAGAAAAAAGCACACTCCACCAATGCCACCTGTTGTGTGGCATATTTCACCAAGAGGAATATGGAAAGCATGCTCTCATGAACCACACCACAGCCATCACCATGGCAACACTCTCGCACAGTCTATTATAGACCCGAATTTACTCGCTGAAATCGAGTGGATAAAAGACAGCATTAAATTACAATCAGCAGATGCGTTCAGACGATTAGGAATACCTGACGCTATCATTTTACCTGTTTATGACAGCTGTGACATAATATACAGAATCTGTATTAAGAACATGTCTTAATGCCTTCTTTGACCCGTTTAGCTGTGGGACTGACGACCTGCCCGGATCCTGTGATCCCGGCCAATGGCATCAAGAACGGTGACAGGTACATGGTGAACGAGGTTGTGTCATTCAGCTGTGAGCCGGGATATGTGCTTCAGGTGAGTTGTCGATTATCCTCAGTATGCACACAGGTAGAAAAGTGCCCAAAATAACAAGCTGGAGAAGCTGCTGCGTCATGTCATCTCTTTGTTTTCCAGGGACATTCTCACATAACGTGTATGCCGGGAACCGTACGTCGCTGGAATTACCCCACTCCACTTTGCATCGGTATGTTTTTCCGTAATAATCAGATGAGATAATTTTTTGACCATATGGCTTTTTCATAGTTTTTAATATTCAAACACCCTGGGCATTATTTTATGTCTCCTTATGTTTCTTCAGCGAAGTGTGGCGGTTCACTGTATGATATGAGCAATGTTGTCCTGAGCCCGGGTTTCCCTGGGAACTACCCTGGAAACTTGGACTGCACCTGGAGAATCAAGCTTCCTGTTGGATACGGTGAGTGCGCCGAGAGCTGGCACTGGATCAGCTGTGTGGAGATTACAGCTTCAGATGCTTTCTCTCAAGGAGGAGTGTCCCCTTTATTTGTGTTGAGGGGGGACTACTTAAAATAGCGAACCTACTGACTTAAAAGTAAACATGAATTTGAAAGTTGACCCTGTTTATTTTCTTGAAGGGATTTGTCATTATTCAATAATCCACATGTTGTTCCAAACCTGTAAGAATTACTTTCTTCTGTTAAGCACAAAAGAAGATACTTTGAACAGCATTTTTCTTATGTATTCCACATAAGAAAATCAATTAATAGAGGTCTGGAATAATTCATACTCATTCTGGTATGTAACGTCCAATTAAGTGTATTTTATTTTTATTTTATATATATATATATATATATATATATATATATATATATATATATATATATATATATATATATATATATATATATATATATATATATTATAATTATACATATCAAAAATATATATTTTTAGATTTGTTTTATCGTATTATTTATTGATTGATTAATTTGTTTTACCAACCATGATTTTACAGTTGTGATGGTAGGTAAAATGGCATAAAATTGTGCTTTCATCCAAACCTCTTATTTTCTGTAGGCTACAGCATTTCATTATGACTTTACATTTTTCAGTGTAGCTTGATCATAGCTGCAAAATTGGGATGTTTTCCTCTAAAAAGAAAACCTTGTTTGAGTAAACTGGATTATTCATGTAATGATGCAACTTAACAGAAAAAAAGGTGTCACTAAATAGACCCTACACAGCTTTTTTGTTTGTTTTGCCAGGAAACAACATATAATATATTAATATTTGATTAACGTTAACTACTGTTCGAAATCAGAAAGTCTTAATTCAGTTCAGTGCAACAAAATGGTTTTTGAACATTTTACATGGAAACTCACTTGTGTTTCATGAATGACAACCATTGACTTTATTACATGAGCAAACTAATGCATTAGGTATTTACCCAGATAGATACCCAATAACGGACAGCACCACACTGAATGCCATCAGACACAAAGTGATACTAGTGATCCTTTCCATTTGATGTTCTGCCACTTGACACAAGGGTGATATTTGGTTTCATTTATCGCAACTTTTATGGCCCATTTGCATTCTCCCATCTCAGTTCAAATGAGTTATAAACAAAACAACAGTTCAAGATGGCATCCTAGGTGTGACTATGACTTTCCCTATCTGTCGGTCACTACGAGTTATGTCGACCGACAAATGGGGTCTCACTTGGGAGGCCAATCATCTCTGAATTTAGGAGAAAATGCAAATGAAAATTGGCTAGTGGATTAACATACCTGAGCCACTCCCGTGCCGACGGGTATAAATAGGGCGACAGGTGCATCCACTCATTAGATTTTTGCTTCAGAGCCGAGTAGTTGTATGAAATCTGTTATACTCCACAAAGCCATTCATCTGCTGTGTCAGGAAGCTGTTCTGGTTGGCGGTACGGCGCAAACAGTGGTGTCCCTTTCAGCGATTCCCCTGGGCGCTTCAACTAAGAGAGCAGATTTTTTAAAACAGCAAATCGCGGACGTTTCGCGTCTTTTACAAGACGCCGTTTCGTCTGCGTCCTTCTGGATGCGGTCGTTTCCTGTTCTCTGACAACGGCCACGTTTGCTCTATTCCATGTCTGGGCATGGTTCATGCACGCACTGCGTGTGTGACCATGGCAACGCTGTGATCGCGTCTCCCCTTTCTTAAAGGGAAGGGAGCAGACCCCTCTGTCACTACCCGTTCTGGTTTCTCTGTCTCGAGCAGAGGGCCGCCGGCTAGTGCTCTGGGAGATTTGAAGGTGACAGTGAGAGCTTCTCCGCCGAGCCACGCCCCACGGACCTCTTACCCCTTCCGCAGTGTTTGTCCTGTGCGGCTGCTGGGTGATTTTGCTGGGCTGTCTTATGGCAGTCCCAATGGGTCATTCAGTTTGCCGCCGGAGATCAGATGTCGATTGCAGCATCAGGGATGGGCTGTTGACCTCTGTGGATGAAGATTCGGCAGGGCTGCACCCCTCGGGTGTTGTCGCCACTGCCGAATTGGACCCAGAGTTGACAGCCATGCTTGCTCGGGCAGCTGTTAGCATCAGGATGGAGGTTAATGCACCGCCCAACCCTGAGTGCTCATGGCTGTTTGATTGGTTCTCGGTGTGGAGCGCGACTCACAACCACGTTTTACTCTGGTTCCTTTCTTCCCGGATGTGCATGGGGAAGTGATGTAGTCGTGCATGGCCCCTTTTACGGCCGGAAGCAGCTCATTTCGTTCCTCCGTCCTCACTACCCTCGATGGAGGGGCAGCTAGGGGTGCGTTGACATTCCCCAGCAGGAGATTGCGATTGCAGTGCACTTGTGTCCGCAAAACGCCGCCACTGGGAGGGATAGTCCGCGCCTCTCACCCAAGGCCTGTAAGCTGTCGGCCGCGCTCGCTACCAAGGCTTACCGTGCTGCAGGCCAAGCTGTCTCTGCTTTGCATGCCATGGTTATCCTGCAGACCTAAGTGATCTGCCCCAAGCGGTGGTAGACACTATCACTCAGGCTAGAGCCCCTGGATACGTGGCCAAGGTTCCCACCACTCCCTTCCGAGACCAGGTGGTGAACCTGCAAGCGCTGCCCCTGGAGGAGGCAGATCCAGCCTTGTCGTTGCTGTGTCCCGTAAGAGCACTTTGCATATACGTGGACTGCATCCAGAGCTTTAGAAGCTCTGAGCAGCTCCTGGTCTGCTTTGGAGGTCAGCAGAAAGGGAAGGCTGTCTCTAAGCAGAGGTTGGCCCACTGGATATTGGACGCCATCGCCTTGGTTTACCATTCCCAAGGCGAGCCATGCCCCCTGGGGGTGAGGGCCCACTCCACACGGAGTGTGGCCTCCTCCTATGCACTGGCGCACGGCGCCTCTCTGGCAGACATCTGTCGAGCTGCGGGCTGGGCGACACCTAACACATTTGCGAGGTTTTACAACCTCTGTGTAGAGCCAGTTTCTTCCCGTGTGTTGGGTAACAGGTAATTGGCGGGAAGGGCTGGCTGGGTGTCACGCTTGCTGCGCCATTCCCCCTAACATGGGGATGTGAGCTCCTTTCTTCTCCCGGTAGAGTTCCCCGGTTGGCGTACCCTGGTCGAGCATCCTCCAGCACCCTCGGCAGTCAGACTTGGCGGAGCAGTCTGTCGCCATGCCCAGTTCTGGCGTTAGCATGCCCAGAGTCCCGGTCAGCCCCTGTACTGGGCTAGGTGTTCATATGGCTTGGTTCCCTACGGGTAATCCCATATGTGAATTCTTCCACGGTAAGGTTTCCCTCTTGGCAAACCCGCGTCTTCCCTTGACAGACCCGTTCTGTCAGTCTCTTCTGGCAGCCGTTCCATCCCTACTCCAAGGTAGAAAATTAATTTGCACCCATTTGTGCGCCCATGGGCGTGCTGGTCTAAAAAAGAGGTGTGTTCAGGTGCATTGCTATTTTAAGGAGCTGAAAATAGACTGCGCCATAGACCAACTTAAACCTGGTCTATAGTCTGGTGCAATTAATATTAAACACAGGGACACACAGCAGCACACAAACATGCCAAATAAAAATAAAAAAAAAATTGAGGATTGCAATGCATAAGAATTTTTTTGTAGGCTAATTATATATATATATATATATATATATATATATATATATATATATATATATATATATATATATATATATATATCATAATGGATAGTCATCGCATGTATCAGAATTAGGCTATTCTGAGAGAAGTCTATTCACCATCAAAACTTTAGTGTTTCAAAAAGTTTGTAAAAGCACAGTAAACACAATCCATATGAATTGTGCATTTCAGTTCATTTCTTCTGAAGAGACTCAATCACTTTATGTGTTGAACAAATTCATTTAGTTTTTCATTCATATATAAAACTGATAAACACACATATATAGAGTGCATCATATAGGCTAAACCTAAGCTCAAAAGTGCTTTCTTGGCATGCGAGAACAAACCTCATTGCCTCCTGTGTGTCGAGCAGGCATGTATATGAGAAAGCCTACATTAAATATTTTCATCACACTGGATGAAGTAATTGTGTCTGTTCAGATGAATTGGATTGTTTTGGATATATGTTTCAAAGATGAACAAAAGTCTTATAGATACTGAATGACACTAGGATGAGGAAACAATTTTCAATTGTATATACTCTACCAATCTGTGTATTCCATGCCAGCTTATTATTATCATGCTATTATTAAAGTAAATAAGGCACAAATAAAATAAGTTCTAAACATTCTAAAAAAAAAAAAAAAAAAAAATCATTTAAATTTGATGCTGATAAACTAAGTCTCTGGAGTCTGTATAAAGATCAATAACATGACTGTTTCATTTTGTCCATACATATGAACATGAGTGAAAAACTATTTGTGATTTAGCAAATCTCTCTTAGCAGAGGAAAGAGCTGGTCTGTACAGGCCAGTCAAAGTTATTGTTTAAAAAGACTTTCCTTATGTAAATTCTGCACATAACCCTCTTTGAAAGTCTAACCACTGTGATCACTCCGCAGGGGCACACATCCAGTTTCTCAACTTCACCTCAGAGGATAACCATGATTTTTTAGAGGTTCGCAATGGGCCGCACCACAGCAGCTCTGTGATTGGACAGTTCAGCGGAAGCCAACTGCCGCCCCCTATACTGAGCAGCACACACGAAACCATCATCCACTTCTACAGTGACCACTCCGAGAACAGACAGGGCTTCAAACTCACTTACCAAGGTGGGTGACCTCCCACCTTCCATTTGCATGCTGCGCTCTCTTCTCCTGCAGACATCAGCCGCCCTTGATTTTGTATTGACCCTTCGTGTGGGAGTGAAGGCCTTTTACCATGATCACTGGAAATATCTAAAGATTCACTTCCTTTGAGATCCCTGGGAGGACACTTCATTATGACAGCCGGGGTCTTGAAAGCATTCTGAAATCAATAAGACGGTGCATTTGGATGTGCACTTGGATTCCACTCGATATAAATAACTTGCCATTGTCTGGTCTCCTCGCTTGTAGGTCAAACAGTTCGTCTGTCTTTTTCTTATCCACTCAAGTCTGAGTTGAAAAGAGCCAGGCACAGCCTTGATCTGTGCTGCCAGACAGGCTTTTGCGGGGGGAATACTGATGCCATGTTTTGATACACAAACAATGATGCAGGATGAAAGAATATGATTATAAAGCTGTTGATCATAAGCGCTGCACTTGAAATGTTGCCTGGAGATGCTTGTATGTTATTTTGACAAGCTTTGTGGTACTTCACCACACTGCTGGCAATACATAGACATGAGCAACACATTGCATGTATATTTGTCAATAATGCCTTAATGCGTGCTTGTCATTTTGAAGTTGATAGAGTAATTGCAATTATTTATTTATTTTTGTAAATTTTTAATTGATGCACTTATTACTTCATACATTAGGCTTTTATCACAGATTTATAATATAGTGAGAATGTTTTCTTTCCCAAGAGGCCCAAAGTGAGCAAAACAGATTGCAATGCAATTAAATGTTGCCCGTTGACACTTTATAATAACTTTCATTAATAAATCATTAGCAGACTTTATATAATGCTGAACTGATCGTTAGTTAAGATAGATAGACAAACAGTCAGACAGACAGATAGATATAATAAAATAAATTTGGATTTGGAATGGCATGGCATGAGGGTGGAAAATAATGAAACACTTATTTTAATTATTTCAGTTCTTTTAAGTGGGCCCTCTAGTAAATATCGTCCAGACATGGCTTTGCAGATATTCATATATTCTATTATTTTTTTTCTTTTCTTTTAGCGTATGAATTACAAAACTGTCAAGACCCATATCCATTCCACAATGGCTATATCATCAACAGTGATTTCAACGCAGGCCAATCCATAACATTTGAATGCTTCCCTGGATACGTGTTGGTCGGCCACCCTGTGCTAACATGCCAGCATGGAATCAACAGGAAGTGGAACCACCCCTTTCCTCGTTGTGAAGGTAAAGGGAAGGGAAGAAAGTAAAGAAATGTGCTCCTTTTCCATCTCAAGTTTTTCAAGTTGTGTTGAGATTAGCACACGGTTATTTTCAGCCCTTTTGCCCACACTTTGAAACAAAAAGAATAAATTACTGAATAAATTGTCTGACTTTTCGAGACTTACAAAGGTATTATACTCTCCCAAATGTCTTTTTAACTATGCTCTTTAAGTAATGTGTTACTACTTTGTATCACTAGTACAACAAGAGCCACTGGGTTTTAAAACTATCTTTAAAACAGACTTTGAAGACCTGAGCTGTGGAGACATATGCAACTGGGAGCTGTTCTAAATTGTATCCTTGATGATTAGCGTGGGTAGTGAAGTGTGAAAGCCGACCTGTCTCTTATCGATCAGTCGCTCAACTTGTTCCTCCTAGGCATGCCTTTGCAGGGAATCTGCACTGCATAGACTTTTGGGCCATTTTTCTTTCTTTTTTATCGTAACGGTGTTATTCTTTTGTGAACTCTGTGCCAGTATCTTCTACCCAATGTTTTTCTATAGCAGCCTCAGGAATGTTCTGTTCTCTTCTTCAGTTTTCACTCATCTGCAAATGAAACAGTACTATCTTTTATAATAGCCTTTAAAAGATACATGTTTATGTTTGGTAAATTTCTGCACTCTCATGTTATATTTTTTTTCTCTCGATAAAAAAAATAAAAACTAACAAACAAGAGAAAAGCACCATAAAAGTGGTCCATATGACTCATGCAAGTCTTCTGAAATCATACACTCATTCTTTAATACTTTTTTGTATGGTGATTTTAGTCCTTTGGAGAATTATGAAAAATAACTGCATGGACATTTAAAATATTTAAACATTGCAAGAAAAACTGCAAGACTATTTTTACGTACCTCAAGGCACGTTCTGCAACAGTTTCAAAAAGAAATTTCCACTAAAACACAGGTTTCATATGTGAACCCTGACACATTTTGATTACATTAATCTAGTTACGTATTGATGTGTTTTTATTATGTTGCTTCTGGTACATATTGCTGTGGTTCAATTCAAATATCCGGGGACCGTCGCTAAAAGTTATGCCCTACACCAAACCCAACCCTAAACCTAAATCTGATAGTGTTATCAAATTCAAAACTGATATTTAAACGCATTTATTCTCAAACTCTGTATGAAAAGCAATAAAAGGTGTCAGAGTTTTACTGCCTCTGTTCATTTCTTTTGGAAACTGCAGTGATATGTACTTATTGGTACGTATTTCGCGTCTCGCTATAATGTGCGCCCAGGTATGTTTATGCCATGAGACCGGGTAGAAAGATAGATTACTAATGCGGTCATGGTTGAATGATGTTTATCTTCACACAGCTCCCTGTGGCTACAACGTGACAGCTCCAAACGGCACCATTTTCTCTCCAGAGTACCCAAATGAGTACCCAGACTCTCAGGACTGCACTTGGCTCATCACCGTGCCCCATGGTCACGGGGTTTACATCAACTTCACCCTGCTCCAGACTGAGCCTGTTACTGACTATATCGCTGTCTGGTGAGCACAGCTCCATTTAACGAGTCATTTAGCAAATATCAGACTGAGATGAGGACAAGACATTTATTTAAGCTTTCAGACTAGACTAATGCTGCTGTTGTTGCCATAAATCAAGCAAATCATTACGCAAATCAAGCTTTGTTTACTGACATTTGTAGTGTGTAGTCACTGTGCAAAGCAAGATTTCAAGAAAAGTTCAGTTGTCTTTGAAGTTGTGAAGCTATTCACTCAAAATGGGATTCTCATGAGAAAAAGAATAATAATAACAACAAAAAAAAGTTTTGTTTTGGAGACTAATATTCACTTTTAACTAGTTACTTATTATGATGCATATAACTAGCATATTGGCTGTTTATTAGTACTTATAAACAGTGGCGTATTGTAACTAAGTAATAATACTTTGTTACAGTACTTAAGTGTTTTTTGGGAGTTTCTGCACTTTATTTGAGTTTTTATATTTCAGCCAACTTCTACTTTTATTCCACTACATTTCCTAATTAAAATGTATACTTTTACTCTGATACATTTCCCCAAAACATATGTGTTACTTACTACAAGGTTTGACGAATCTGCAAGTTAGATGAAGTGCTTCTTATTCTTATAGTGCTTCTTACTCTTATCCTAAAATACAAATTTGATAAAAAGAGTTAAAACAGAACAAAATCTTTCTACTCAAGATGTGTATGAACATTTTTTGTATATATTTATTTGCTGCTTTTCCATTTTGCATTTACTTGTACTTTTACTTTCAATGTACCTTTAATATATAAAAAAAGAAAATGCTTTTTGTACTTGAATGTCACATACTTTAAGACATTTACTCATGTGCTGTATGCTTTATACTAGTAGCTAGTACTAGTATACAGCCATTATGTAAATAATAGGCATGCTAACAAGCAGCTAGCTGATTGTCAGAATTGGTCCCTTAACTAAAGTATTACGAAATTTCTTCATTTGAAACGCTTTCATTTATTTTAATGAAGTTACAGAAATAACTGAATGGAAAGCTTGTTTTTAAATTGTAGGTATTTTGTAATGATCACAAAGCACAGAGCCGAATGTAATAGTTCCCACTGAATAATCTGAAACAGTACTGAGTTGATTAAAAAACATGGAAGCATACATCTCCAGCGCTTTCCCAGTAATATTGGCCATTAATCTTCAAAAGCCATTAAACAAGTGGACTAGTCTGTTAAGTCATAATTTTTGCTGTTTTTGTTGAAGCTGGTCTGTAGTGTAATGATTTTATTAAAAAGTCAGCACAAACTCATTGTAAATTTGGAAGTAAATACATTTTCTCCAACCACTCAGAATTTTGAGCCATTATTATGCCATTAAATGGCAGGATCACAGGTTTTAATGTAATTTCAATGCACGTTTCCTCTTCCAGGGACGGCCCAGAGCAAAGCTACCTACAGCTGGGAATTTTCAGCGGTAACACAGCCCTCGAGTCAGCCTACAGCACTTTCAATCAGGTTCTTATCAAGTTCCACAGCGACTTCTCGACAAGTGGATTCTTTGTCCTCAATTTCCATGGTTAGTTTCTCCTTCAAATGAAAAATGTTGCCCCTGAATGCATACCGTTAAGTGCCGAATATATTCAAAACTTGTTTTTATTCTCTAAGGAGGCATGACTGCTGCCTCTGATGACATCACGTTATTTCTGGAGATTAAAAGAGTCAAAAATAGAAGCTTCCTTTGGCCTCTTTGATATCAGTGTCAGCATGCAGGCATGTGTTGAACTGCATAGGAAAATCGGAGTGTGAAAATGAACCGGTCTTTCATCTATACCTCCAACGTTCATTTCAGTCTGGCATATTGGTTAGTTATAGATGCGTGGTTTCAGTGCAGCTTTTATTCTTGAGAGGACTCCCTGTATGTTAATACATAGAATTGTATGCTGTCACATGTTGTATGTGTAATTGATACACTGGGTCGGTGTGAGATGTGTCATGACTATAAAAGAGAAAGAAAAGGCAATTTGCTTCAAAACTATATATATATATATATATATATATATATATATATATATATATATATATATTTTTTTTTTTTTTTTTCTTAGCTTATGGGCTCAAGAAATGCCCTTCTCCCCCTACGGTTGAACAAGCAGAGATGTTATTTGAAGACCAGGACTATGAAATCGGTATGAACAACAATCCATTATCAAAGAATATCAAAGACGTGAGAAAAAAAAAAAAGTGTATTTCTTCTCACCATCTTACTGTACCATACAGGTGACATTGTGAGGTATCGATGCTTACCTGGATTTACATTGGTTGGCAGCGATGAGCTCACCTGTAAACTGAATTCTCACCTGCAGTTTGAGGGTCCACCACCGGTGTGTGAAGGTCAGTGAAGAACAAAACCTGTCGAAATGTGTGAAGTATATATATATGTGTGTGTGTGTGTGTGTGTGTGTAGACGGTTTCATCGGGTGCACGCACCTGTCCATAAGTTAACTTCCGGTCTGTGTTGTGTATATCGGTCTGGCTGCGGTGCCTTGTATTTTATATCACTGCATTTATGAAGGAAGACTTGCAGGCATGGAAGATATGCCTGATAAAGCAGCATTTGTGAGCGTAGCTCTGCTTTGTTTACAACTGTTACTGGGGAAACCTCTATTTCTTGTGCTTTAAAGCATCTCCTGCTGAAAAAGAATGTATTTGCATTTTCATTAAGTCCACCTGATTTACGCAGGAAACATATTTTGTTTGTTATCAAAAAAATATCTTGGTGCTGACAGAAAACAAGATGCAAGCTTAGCATCCTGAAGATGAAAAAGTGACTCTCTAAAACTTGCCTAAACTTTACAAACATCCTATAGTGCTATTCCTCCAGGATATTAACATCCAATATGCTATTCTATTCTATTCTATTCTATTCTATTCTATTCTATTCTATTCTATTCTATTCTATTATATTTAACCATCAAAATATACAATATTTTGATGGTAATACATAAATAAAGCTCTATGTTACAGTAATTAATATCTATTTAAAAATGGGAATTACAAAACACAACCAAAAGGAAGTACTTAATGTAAATAATTTAAAGATGGTTGGGGCCACCAATCTGAAATAATAAAGTTATGAATTTTTAGTGTGATTATTGTAATCAAAGCTTGCAAGCAATATATAATCCATAAAAGATGGCATTGAACACCCCAGAGGCAGCATTTTTGTTGTATGGTAACGAGTAGCCGACATCTGTCTTGGGAGCTTTCAGTTTTAAATCTGAGCCGTTTGGCTTGTCCCTACTTTCTGTACAGTGCCATGAAAAAGCGATAGTTCTCCTGGTTTGTTTCCTCCGCCCTCCCGCCCACAAAGCGGATTAACAAAAAGCTTCAGCTCACTTTGTTGCTTCCTCAAACCAAGGCTTGGGGCCCCTGAGGTAAATCCAGGAGAAGCACTGCGCATGTTGGAGAAAGTTCTTAAACGTAACAGTTTTTTACTGGAATACTCTGGAGCTTGCATCTTGTGCTTTGTTAGTAGGATAACCTCAGTGTGATGTGTAATAATAGCCATGATTCCTGTGAAATGCTGTGTCTACACTACAGCTCAGTGTCCGGCAAATGAGGAACATTCTGCTTCCTCTGGTGTGATCCTGAGTCCAGGCTTCCCAAAAAACTACCCCAACTCCCAGACCTGCTCATGGATCATCAGAGTGCTGCCTGCCTTCACCATCGTCATTTATGTGGAAATGTTTCAGAGTGAGAAGCAGTTTGATGAACTGGAGATCTTTGATGGTAGATTATATTCTATTCTATTCTATTCTATTCTATTCTATTCTATTCTATTCTATTCTACTTACAACAACACTTCATAACACACACACAAAATAATAATAATAAATATAATAATTAAGCCATTTTGACCAGTTTATTAAAATGCAAATGCATACTATTAAAACAAATGTCAAGCAAAGAACTGAGACTATAACTGAGACTTAAACAAATAATATTAATAATAATAATAACAATAATAATAAATAAATAAATAAATTAAATAAGATTTTTGAGCTTTATATTTAGGAGGCATGCTTATTCATCCAAAAATTACATTTTGCTGTTGTTGTACTCACCCTCAGGCCATCCAAGGTAACTCTATGTAGGTTACTTTTTTTTTTATTCTTTCTTTTTTTTTTACTTTTTTTTTTTACTTTTATTTTCAGTAGAGCAGTAAAGAAGATTTTTAGCTGAAACTGCGGAACCTGAAACTTTTTGTTAGTGGCTACCATCACTCATGAAACAAACCTATGCAGGCAACACAAAATTAATTCCTGTGGCTCCTGACGATAGTTTGAGGTCTTTAAAGATCCCCAAGGACCCATCCAAATGACAGGAAACACAGTGTAGTGTAAACAGTAGTGATGGCTAGGTTGAATTTGGATTTGCTGATCAAAGGTGGCACTTGGCATGAAAAGTCAGATTTTTTTTTTTTTCAGTCACGTCTGTGGTTTGCAATATTTAGCATTACGTGTTGTTTTTGTGATGTTTTATTTACCAGGGCCATCTGGACAGAGTCCGTTGCTGGTGGCTCTGAGTGGGAACCACTCCACACAATTGAATTTCACTAGCAAAACAAACCAGCTTTACCTCAGATGGTCAACTGATCATGCGACCAGCAAGAAAGGCTTCAAAATACGTTACACAGGTTTGTAACAGATTTATAACTTTTCATGTTTTGCATTGATGCATCCAGAAGTTCTGTAGGGTTATTGTTAGAAACTTGGAAAAACAAAGTACTTATTGAACACAAAACCAGCAATACTTGTATAAGGTAGAAATCCACCAACAAAAAAATAAATAATAATAATAATACTAATATCTAGCTTTGATTACATATTTGAAGAATCCAGGCATTTTAAACAGGCATTTACAATTATCTCTAATTTGTCTGTTGGTATATTCAGTAGCATGCAATATGTGTGTCAGATTAATTCCCACAATTTAGCCTCCCAAGGTTGCTGCTTTGGATCAGGCTAGAACCAGACACGTCCTACCTTCAGGGAGCCATTGGCAAGTCTGCTGTAATAGAGGTCAAATATGCAGTAATGAATTTTGCTGAATAACTACCATGTCGTTTGCTTCTGACCGACATTTCCACCTTTGGCTAAACATGATATATGAGCCACAAAGCCAGTGGCCATGATTACTCAGCATCTCTTCACCAATTCCCATTTATCTGCCTCTCTGTCAACATTTCTTGCTCTCTGTGTTCATTTCAGTTGATATTTCTGACATGCTATGCCCTATGCAGGCTTATTATTCCAGTGTGTTGCCACCTGTTTCCTGTTTATTGGATTTTGTCAAGAGCAGACAGAATGAGAAACCATTGAGTCACTCCGAGGGACTATGTTTGAAACCCTCTGAGTGGATACTGAGCTTTATATTTATATATATATATATATATATATATATATATATATATATATATATATATATATATATATATATATATATATATATACAAATATATATATATATATATATACAAATATAAATGTCAATAATTACAAGATCTGGGTAATGCTTTATGATAAATATAATACCTTTATCTCTATAAAACACATTTGAAAAGCAACTTCAAGCCCCTCCTTGTTTTTCCTGTCTTTCTTAGTCTGTTGGGCTTTAAGCGTAAAGAAAATTTAAATTCAGTGTTACATGAGCTTTTTTTTTCATGCTAGGTCTAGTTAATCACTCACCGCTAAGCCTAAACCTCTCAGCAGAATTGGTGATGATGCACTTGATTCGATCTGTCTGAAGTGAGATTAAGCTTTGACATCCCTCAAGCTTCTGCTTCCCTTTTTATGAGGGGTAAACTTGTATTTGTGTCACATCAAAAACAAGATCTAATGATCTGATCATAACCATCAAGCTGCAATTTCTCTTTCGTTTTATCTCAGAATCAAGATTAAACGCGGTTGTGAATTCAAGTTTGAGGCTTTTTAAGTCCACATCTGTTAGTTAGTTAGTTCATCGAAATGGCTGTACCACCAAAAAAAGTTGACTGAATTAACTTAGCAGATAAACATGTTAAACACGTTGTGAAGAAATAGACTAAAAATATGGATTTTTGTCCAATAAAAAGCTGTCTTGAAGTGGAGATATAGTTTTGCTTCAGGACTCATTGGTCAACAAAAATACTGTTGTTGTTGTTGTTGTTGTTGTTGTTGTTTTTTTACATTTATTATCCCAGTAATTAAGGACACTAAGCAATAACCACATCTGTCCTTGATTCAGCTGAAGCAATATTTAGCATATTCAGGGTCGCACAAATGCCTTATGTAGTTTGGGTAATGGTTTTTGAAAGTTATGTCATGCCAACAGTCTTTAATAAGTATTTTTGTCTTGTTTTCAAGTAAAATATCCAAAAATATCTAAAAAGAGATATATTTAGCCTATTTTCAAAGGAAATTATGTAGTAAGTACATGTATGCTTAAATTGCGGAGTGTTTATGACAAGGGCAGGGCAGGGCCATTGTCATCACACACGTACATCCAAATAGTCACATTATACTAAAATCCACAGAAAGGTTAACAAGTGATAAATGTTTTAACTTTGACCAAAAATGGGGTGAAGAAGTTTCATTTTTCAAGATTTCAAAAGTGACTAGCTGAAGGATCACCCTTAAAGTTGCAGTCGGTAACATTTGACGCTCTAGTGGTTAATAAACAGAACTGTTTGCGTCTTGCGGAAGAACATCGTAGCCGGAACTACTTCTCTCTGTTTATGTCTATGAAGAATCACAAAGGTACTGTGTTACTCCGCCGCGGTACCCCCGAAGCAATCTAAAATAGTCCGAATATAAACACTTATTGTAGGTGCACCCTAGTGATTCAGGACAAGCTAAAAACATGGTTTGGAAAATGGATTCATGGTGTACTCGCTTATTATGTTAATTTTTCTACATTTTGAACACAAACAAAGTTACGGACCGCAGCTCTGATTGGTTGTTTCTTAACGGGAGCAATGCATTTCTGCAAATGGCAATAGGACCACTGGGAGGAGCCAGAGGAGCTTGATTTTTTCACAGATTATCTGTCTCATATTCTACTGTCAGGACATAATGACAGGTTTAACAAATTTGTACCTACTGCAGCTTTAACATCATTCAATGACAAACTGTGCTTGTTTCTATCTCCCGCAGCCACGTATTGCAGTGTGAACGATCAACCCAAGAATGGAGGAGTCATTAATAGGGCGAGAGACCGGCCAGGCAGCAGGCTTCAGTATTACTGCAACGCTGGCTACAGGCTCGTGGGTCACAGAAATGCCACATGCAGACTCCATCCCAATGGACTTTACCAGTGGGACAATCCAGCCCCACTGTGTCAAGGTAACTCACTCTCCACAGAGATATTCACTGCCTCATTCTCCTCATTCACATGAGAGGGAATTGCCTTGAAAAGGCGGCCCACCTCCTCGCATATGAAAAAAATGTGTCATTCTGCGGGGCGCTCAAAAGCACCTCTGCATGCCTCAATGAGAAGCCGCTTTTATTCCATTAAACACTTCCGTCGAGGACTGTGCAATGAGATCAAGAGTGTCCTTTGTCCCAATGTCATAATGGGCGACTCTTCAGTCATGCTAAGACTAAGACAGAAATGTAATTGAATGTGTTTGATGTGCCGCGGTTTCTCTTAATTTCATTGTTCATGCTTCCTTCTCTGCTCCTTCCTCTTTTATTGAGGTGCTAATTTTATCCTTCAGCCTACGTGGCATTTTGTCCGCCCTTTCTCCTTTCACACTCCGAGCCCTCGTGTCTTCTGTTCCAGAGCATTGTCAAAGAAAATGGTCTCTTCTGGAGGTTTGCTGTGCATTCATTAGCGAGACGAGTCATCCATCAGACGTGCACTTGCATAAAAATAGTGAGCGAATGAACAGTATGTAGGCCTAATTGCTTCAGCTGTTATTTGTGGAAGTTTAAGGCAGGTTAAGAGATGAGGCTGAGATGATTATATAACGATTAAGTATATTGCGCTTTCCATGAATAATGTCGGAATTATAAGGTCTAAAACTTTTAAAAGAATAAAGCCATTTGATGTGTTTTTTTTTTTTTTTTCTCTCTCTAACAAATGTTTCATCAAAGAATATGTGCTTAACCTTGACAAAATGTTGACTATTAACTTCAGGAAGTCAAACTATAATATGACTATTAATATGAGCTTCCTTGTTTGTATGTGCAAGGTTTACAATCATGTATGAACACAATGTTTTTGTTAAATTATACATAAATAATTATTAGGGCTGTGAATCTTTGGCTAGGCAGCGATTCGATTTGATTCACGATTCATAGGTTTTTGATTCGATTCAAGAACGAGTTTTGCAAATTTACAATGATTCAATTCGATTCGATTCACAATTAAATTTGATTCGATTTGATTATAACGATTTGATTCTTCATTCTTTAAGTTTATTCACAGGATTATTTAAATGCTTCCCCTAAATAATTTAAATGCTTAGTCAGGGGGCGAATTACAGCAGCCTTTATGTTTAGAGAACCATAGGTTCATTCTGCTTTTTATTCAGATTAGCTGCAGATAAAGCCTGGCACGTCTATGAGAGCGAGATCACTTCTCTTTCAGTGTGAAAACTTCTTTATCATATTTTCACAAAATGAAATGCTATAGTAGCTATTTAATTTTTCCTCTCCATCAGCGAATGATGAATCTGAGAGAAAACGCGTCCGATGTCTGTTTCTAAAGCAACCAACGCTACTTTCATGCATCTGATTAAATAAACCTCAAACTCTTATTTCAAGGTCATTGTTAATGCTGTGGTTATTTTAAGTTTCCCTCATACAGTCAGCATTGGCAAAACACATTTATCATTCAATGGAACTGTGCGGATTTAGACACTTACATTTCTGCTCCGTCCATGCAATATATATGCAGCTTTCGACTGCTCAGGTAACACTGTCTTTAAGATGCAGAGAGCAATTGAACTACAGAAAAGTAAAGCTACTTCACTTTAATATTACTGGCCACGAGTCCTGAGGAGAGCTCACACATGCGAGTGCAATCCTGTGACAGTCTCGAGCGGTAATAGTGGAGCATGTGAAGGATAGATGTGGCACAAACACTGTTCTAGGTCTCCATTGATTCGTGCTTGTAGTAATTTAATGTGTATATATTTTGAAAGCATTGAATCACTATAGAAATCGTGATTCATTCGATTCTAAGCATTTTAAATAGATTACTGTCCGAGATCAATGATTCACAATTCATTAATCATATTTCAAGATGCATATGAATCATCAGGGTTTGTAATCGATGCATCGAGAAAACGGGTGAATCATTACATCGTAAGTGAATGAAAATCTTCTGACTGCTACTCAAAATAGTGCCCATAGCCGCATTTAAATTGTCACCTTTTAAAGGACGTTTCACAAAGATGCCAGCCAAAGTTTCTGTACATTCAACAAGCAAAGGTTTTACTCAAAGAATCTCATTACTCTTAATCACACAAAGGTAAATGACACCATTTCAAGGACTGGAGGTTAAAGCACATCCTTTTACCATTGCACAGAGCTCAGAATAGCCCTGGCTAGGCCCCAGTTGTATTGAAGGGCATCTAGAATGGGGGCTAATTAAGGCTAATAATTTCTTTAAGTGGTGGGAGCCATCCATGCAGTCTGCCAGCAGGTCAGTCTGAGGTAGAGAAAGGCTTCAGGCCTGATTTTAATTCAAGTTGTGGTCATTTTAACAAGGAAGAGCTTTAATTGGTCCCATTGCTTTCCTCTGAATTCTTGTGTGTGCCTGCAGTTTTTTTTAAAGACTCACCAAATTTATTATAATTTTTGTATTGTTGAAAAGAGCCAATTTCATATATGAATAGTTTGATGTAATACAGGACTGTTACCCAAGACCAACAGGACTTGACAAACCGATGGGTTTTAGGCCAGGTTCAAGTCATTTTTTTCCAGGTGATACTTTACAGTAAAGTCCCATTAGCTAACATTAATCAATGCATTTAATAACAAAGAGCAATAGATGTAAAATAATATAACAATAAATAGTAAATATAACTTTACATTGTTATCTTATGTTAGCTAAAGTCTGTTAACCTTTTTTTATTATTATTGTTATTATAATTATTCATATTTAATAATTTATTATTTAATGTTGAAATTAACTAAGATTAGTAAATGCTTTAGAAATATTGTTTATTGTCATAAGTTATTGTTAAGTTAATGTTATACAATGTAGTTAACCATCTTAACAAATTACAACTTTTCTGTGAAGTGTTTTTCAACATACAGTATAAACATATAGTACAGTACAACATACCGTATAAAATTTTGGTTGGAAACAAACAAAAAATTCAAAACTATACATTATTGTGAAATGTAGGTACTGCCTTCAATATATAAAATATAATAGGTTGCTTATTTTACTTATTTTTACTTTGAAGTCTACTGTCCTCTTTTTATTATTATTATTATTATTATTATTATTATTATTATTATTATTATCATGTCTTCAGTTTCATCATAGTCCTTAAGTTCACATTTCCACATAAATGTATCAGCATACATAGAAAAGGCAATAAAAATGTAATTCACTTTAAAAGAAAAATATTGTAAATCAATGGGAGTGGTATATCCAGCCTGTCATGACCTTTTCAAATTTATGTAGCTTCAGTTTTGAAGAAAATATGTTTTGCTGAAAACTCCCTGTACTTAGAATGAGGAGTGGTACAATAATGGTCATGTTGTGCTTGTTCTAGAAGGCAAGTCAAGTCACTAGGTATTTTACGAATTTGAATATAATATTTCTATATATAGAGAGACTGTTTAACATGTATCCACATGTAATGCTGTTTGTATCTGATTGGCAGCTGTGTCTTGCGGAGTGCCAGAGTCTCCTGCTAATGGTTCATTCCACGGCTTCCAATACACAGTGGGCAGTAAGGTGCAGTACCAATGCGAGGAGGGCTATAAGCCTGACGCAAGCAGCCTGCTCACCGCCGTCTGCCTGGAGGATGGCTCCTGGAGCAACACGGCACATCCTACCCGCTGTTTACGTGAGCAAATTGAGCCCTCTGTTTCTATGACAACAACATGTTAAAATCTACTGCCTCATTGAACCGCCGTAGTCAGCCGTTTCTCTCTCAGTCCCCCTCTGAGAGTAATGTAGGGCAGGTAATTGGCAAAATTAACAATAATGACTTGATTTTTTGTGGTTTGGTAACTCAAACAAGACAAATGGTATGATACGGCATGTCCCCATTCTGACCTGAATTACCATTACCCTACAAAGCCGACTAAAGAGCCCACAGCCAAATAACCAAGTATTATGCATTCAGAGGTCACAGCGAGAAAGACACTCATTATAGCCGATGTTGCTACAGATAATGTCATTTAGTATTATGATATTCCTCATCATCGATGGGAAGGAGAAAGGATGAGGCTTCTGTCCTGCTCTGTAATACCATGTCAAGGTGTTCTTTCATTCTATAGCTTTCATATGATAGCATCCAGAGTTTCCGAGACTAGCTGTATTGTAAAGCACTCGAGCTGTTTGTAATTTTCTAAACAAGTGCGAGCTGAGGGACATGAAACCTTTGTAATGTAGAACATGGAGAGAGAACATTATGTGAAAGATAAAGGCAGGGGTAGGCAAAGATATTTTGGTCTACTTAAGATCTTGTTTAGTATACCTGACCTAGCTTGCAAGACTTTTTCTTTTCTTTTTTTTAAAAAGTTTGATGCGCCTGCACCAAATAATGCTTCTTTTGAATCCGAGCTATGCACTGTGCTGTTCAATCAAAGGACCGTCTGTTCCATGCTGGCTCCATTATTGTTACTTCGAAACCTTATGTTTCCACTTCAGTTTTCAACCACCTTTATATAAACACACAAAACAAAGCAACCACATTGTTCAATCGTAAATGTGCTAACAAAATGGAATAGATGCCAAGCCATTCGTTGGTTGACTTACAAGAAGTGAAAACTCTTTCAAACAGTGCTGTCTTTGGTTGAAGTCAGTCCAAGATTGTCAACCATTGGTGTGAGTTTGAAGCAGGTCAACCTGCTTTTAATAACAGTTGCGAATGAGAAATGTGTCATTTGACAAAAAAATCCACCTCATACTGTATGACACAGTTCAAATTTTGGAAACATCTTAGAGGATACATTTTAAACAACATATTCTGGATGCTTGTTGGCTATTTTTCGAATCTTGAATTTTAAATAAAATAACTAAGCTTTTGATAAGTTATTCAATCAGTCAAGTGTGTCCTAACTTTTCACTGGTATTATATATCTATCCCATAATTCCTGTAAACTCTAGTTATTCCAGTTCTAGGACCCACAAGGTCATTGTTTTCCATTAATGCGTTCTTTGCCTTCTGTCCTGCAGCGGTTCAGTGCCCTAACATTGAGAGCTTGCTCTCAGAACACATGGTATGGCATCTCATCTCAGGCTTGCTGAATGAGTTCGGTGCACGGATAATGCTAAGCTGTTCCCCCGGCTACTATCTGGCAGGCAGGAAGACCATCAAATGCTTAGCTAATGCAACATGGGAAGGGCTGGAGGAGAAGTCTACCTGCAAGAGTAAGATTGCATTTACAGAAACAGAGTCACTTGCACATGCATTTCTTTTATTATTATTATTTTTGGAGTTTGGCTGTTTTATCAACTCCTTTCAGTGTATGTCTATCATCTGTGATCATGGAAGAAAGAAAATGGCATGAAAGTGCATAGTGGATGATAACGACCATTTTGGACTGAACTATTCTTTTACAAAGACCCCACAATAAAAGCACAATTGAATTCCAAATTCCGCTCTTGGGATTTCACAAAAAGATCACTGTGTTAATTACCAGACAGTGTTCATTGTGAGCTAATGAAACAAATACATTAGGGTAGCAAATATGTCTGAAATCTGGCTGCTCTCTATACCATGTCTCATTTATTTCTCCACTGATCCAAGCGTAATCCTCTGGATTTAGCATGAGCGCATAAGATGCCATCCACTGCTTAGTCATTTCTGATCGTGGCCAGGTTTCCACCACTGGGACAGGCTGTGTAAACAGTATCATGGTGATTAAGTCTTTGGTGAAAAATGCTTCAACTAATTCGAGGTCAGAGAGCAAATGTAAATATTCCAATCAGAGGCAGCTTAATTCTGAATGTGTGTATGCACCATGATGTTGTTAATGAAAGGAACAGATGCAAACAGCTGGGGCTTCCGTTGTAATTTGAATTCTTAAACTGTCATAAAATTAATGTGGATTGATTGTATAATTACTGCATGCACCTAACAATGCTATAGTGCTGTTTTGCTAAGGTAAGTATAGCTATTATTATTGCTCATACTCAGGGTTGTGGGTCTTAACAAATTCCTTGCCCCAAGTATGAAATTTCTTGTGTATTTAATCCTGTATTTGTCACACTACACATGAGATATATCTTGATACCAGAATATCATGGAGGCTTTGAGGGTAACCTCTTTTGATCAGAAACCACACATAACAACGTAGAATTTAAATGAGCTAAAAAAAAATAATAATTAATAAACACCTTTGCAACCGCATATAGATGCGCTGACACTCAAAACTCCATAGCACCATGGCAAACATTTTACATGGCCAATCACCTCTCACATTTCCTTCAGAAAATGTAAGAATCTAGTGGTAACACTATTTAAAAGACTAATTCTCATGATTAACTAGAATGCATATTACTAATATGCTGGCTGTTTACTAATTCTAAAGCACATATTAAGTGCCTTTTTCTGCATGACCATATTTTGATAACACTTTATTGTAGGGTCTCTTATCTAGTTGCTTAGTAGCATGCATATTACTTGAATATTAGCCATTTATTAGTACTAATTAAGCTCATATTAATGCCTTATATTATGTGACCTTATTCTACATCCCTAATGGGAAAAGTTGTAGTTAATAGTCAATGTGCGTTTCCTATTCTAAAGTGTAATTTATAACTCACATTATAGATCTCTTAATCATATCCCATGCCTAAATTTAACAACTACCTAACTAACTATTAATAAGCAGCAAGTTTCGAAGTTAATAGTAAGTTAATGGTGAGAATGGGACCTTAAATTAAAGTGTGACCTGATTATCTTTACAAATCTAGAAGAGTACGAATGTATGGATTTAAAGTGTGATAATTAACTAAATGTTCATTTTGATTTCCATTTTAGTTATTTTGTGTTGTTATACTCTGTTATTGTTCTAAATTTTGAGAAAGCAGTAGCAATATACACTCAGAAATGAAGAAAAGATGTCACTGGGACGGTACCTAACAAAAATGTACCCTTTGAAAAGGTACCGCCCCAGTGACAGCTTTTGTACTTTTATTTCTGCGAGGGAAGAGCACTGTAAATAACAATGAGTGTACAAACTTTTAACTGGCAGTGTACTGCTATTACCCTTGACATGTCCACCAATATATAAACACATCTGTGTTGCTTTTAGCCATAGCCTCTTCACCCCTCCATTTCCTGCTAGCTACTGTGAATAAGAATGGCATATTGTATCCATCATCATCAATGTGACCTTTTTCAGCTAAACATGCCAAGTGTATTCAAGAAATTGGAATGGCTTTTCCCCCCAGTTATTTCCTGTGGGGAGCTTCCATCCCTTCCTAATGGCAGGAAGATGGGCACTCTGACTACCTATGGTGCCACAGCTATCTTCATGTGCAACACAGGGTACACTTTAGTGGGCTCGCACGTGAGGGAGTGTCAGGCTAATGGTCTCTGGAGTGGAGATGAGACCAAATGTCTGGGTAAGTAGCATCTTTCAGCAGTGTTCTCTGATTGGATGTTATTATTACTGAGTCATTCATGTGTAGAGCAAAGCAAATCTGTTTACTGGATGTATTTCTAGTCTATTATAGTATGCTTGTATAGTTCTAGTTATTGCACAGGACTAAGAACAATGTGATTTCCCCTAAGTAGGACATGTTCCTGGAAAAACATCCTTAGTTGGCCCCCAACAATGTTCCTATTAGGCATTCACAGCCTTAACCCTAAATTCACATAGTCTTGTGTTGCCAGTGTTAATTTATGACTTCCGTAGTGCTAAATAATCCTGGAAATAGGGGAAATACTTGAGCAAGCATTGAGAGCAGCTCATCTGAGGTCTGCCACTGTGTGACAATCAGCGCTGACCCTAGAACACATCACCTGCTGCTTGACCAAACAGCACAGAGGGCATTTCAACGAAATGTCAGGCAGTGACTCCCGGAGTGCTCTCTGAACATAACGCTGATATTTCCATACCTCATGCTCTGTAAAATGCCTAGTTTGAATCTGTGTTTGTGATACGTTTGTTGATTCTGACCACTCTTTTTTTTTTTTTTTTTTTCAGCTGGTCATTGTGATTCTCCGGATCCAATTGTTAATGGCCACATCAGTGGTGATGGATCTAGTTATAGAGACACAGTCGTTTATCAGTGCAACCTGGGCTTTCGGCTCATAGGGACATCGGTTCGTATCTGCCAACAAGACCACAGGTGGTCAGGCCAAGCACCTGTGTGTGTTCGTAAGTGTCTTTTATTTATATATTTAGTGTTTATGTATTGATTCTTTAGCCATTTACAAAAATAAATAAATAATTAATTAATACTGGCACTTAGCTATTCTATTATATTCTATTCACTCTAATTTATTTAAAATAAAATAACCTTGCTATGTGTACTGTGCTAAATTAAGGTAGTAAGGAGTATGCTGGGTTTGAAATACTTATAATAGTTATATAAATTAGTTAAAATATTTAATGCATTAATTTGAGTTATTAATTTGTCATCTGGTGATACCGATTAATTACAAGACATCAGATTATTTGCCGAAGAATGTATTAAGTGACAACCATAATTTTAACAAAAAAATGTGTAGCTTCAACGCATGCATAAGCCATGCCAGCAGCTTTGAAAAAGAAGTGATTGACCATTCTCCTTTTCTCAACAGCCATAACCTGTGGCCATCCTGGAAACCCTGCAAACGGTCGGACAAACGGCAGTGAGTTCAATCTCAACGACGTGGTCAACTTCACCTGCAACACAGGCTATTTGTTGCACGGTGCATCCAGAGCCCAGTGTCGCATGAACGGACAGTGGAGCAACCCTCTTCCTGTGTGCAAGGGTATGAACCTTTTAAAAAACACGACTTTACTGTATATCAAATGCTTTCAGGCAACCTGTCCTTTGTTGAGAATCTCAGTGGAGACGCAGGCTCGAACACCGTCTTGTTATGCGAGAAGCTCCTTAGTGAGGCTGTTTAACACCCACAGCTCATGGGCTCAGCATTAACAGAGCGAAACCAGCATCTGTGCTCAGCAGTCTGAGTCAGCCAGTGAATGACAAGAAGCAATGTGCAAATAATTCTCTGTGTGTCATTTCCCATCTTGAAGTGTTGATTTGAAAGTCAAATGGGTCTGCAGCAACCCGTGTGACATTGTGGGATGCTTTCTGACATTAAGTAGGAGTAACCGTGCACATCTTGTCACTTTAATGATTCATTAATGTGCAAAGGAAGTTGTTGATGGTGGCCTGGTGAAACTGAATCGTGACAGTGTAGTGAAGGTAGGTCAATGCATCTGAGATGGACAATTCCCCACAGGCTCAGCCAGAGCCCAGGGAAAAAGCTCTCAGCAGGGAGAAAGGCATGGCATTCCTCTGAGCAGATGCATTGTTAAAGAAAACAAGCCCAAGTTGAGTTGATATGAGCTTTGTGTTTTTGATATAGTATTTAGAAAATTACTAACCTTCTTTTTTCTCCAATTATTATTATTTGTTGACATTTAAATGAGAAATGTTGAATTGTTACATCTAAATTAAAAAGGTAGAACTCACATGCAAAAAAGTACATTTATCCTATACACATGAATAAGAAATCTAATGCACTTTGTAAAACTTAAATACAATTATACAAAACCACTGTTAATACACCCAATTTTAATGATCATATAGATTTGAAAATAATAATACTTTGCATTACTCATATAAATAAGAAGTAGTAACTGGCATATACAATTGTAAAAAATAAGATTTGTAAAAAAAATAAATAAATAAATAAATTCCCAAGTAATTGTTATTGTTTTTCAGCTGTCAACCATATGGCAATTATGCTGCCTTATTCTTATTCTGAGCTGTGTCCCTCTAAGATATTTATTTTCAAGGTACGCTCAGATGAAACCATGATGTCTCACAAAGAAAAACACACCAATAACAGGTGTCAATTATCAACATTTTAGCTGCTTGTCCACCCACTTTTCTTTTCCCCGGGGACTTAATTGAGTGCCGAGACAATGACAGCTGCCACAGAGGGAAGGCAGTCTGGTTTGTTTCCTCTGGACATGGCCTCAACTTCTATCTTTTTTTTTTTTTTTTTTCTGTTAAATTGTGAAGTGCAGTAACTGAATTTGTACCTGCATGGACGACACAGCATGCCAAGGACATCATGTACACGGTTTGAGTACAGAAAAATGTAATATGACCACATCTGTCAAAATTTGTCAAGACAGTGTAGAAAGAATCAGCTACATGTGTAGAATAACGTTCACTGCATGAATAGATATGTCAGCTTTAGATCAGAATGCATGCATGACATGTTCTAGGTATGCACAGGAAAACAAAAGACGTTTCACTGTTGTGTAAGTGCACAGATAAAAGGCAAAGTAAGTTCTGAAGGAGCACAATTCACCCCCTTATAATTTATATCTTCAAAAAGAAAGTGCGGTTTATGGGTTGATTGAAATTGCTTCAGAGGCTGCACCAGTGATCCTACTGTTCAGCCTCCTCCATTGATTTCTTCTGTCTTTCCGCACTCTGTCAGACATTAAGCATCTGGCTGTTTTTATCTTGCAGTGGTAAACTGCTCTGATCCGGGCTTTGTGGAGAACACGATTCGTCACTCTCAACAGCTCTACCCCGAAAGCTTCAACTACAGAAACAGCGTGATGTATCACTGCAAGAGAGGCTTCTATCTGCTCGGCTCCTCCGTCCTCACCTGCCAGTCAAATGGCTTCTGGGACAGATCACTTCCTAAGTGCCTTCGTGAGTGATAGCCTAATGTTTAGTCTAATACACACTTGTCCAGAGATTCAGTGCCAAAAACCGCTTTGCTGTTGAATACATGTGATGGAATGCTTGAAAAACTTTTTCAAAATTAGAATTGGTTCTTGGTTTCTGTAATATTCAACATTCTTAAAACAAGCTTAATTCATTGGAGAAGCAGGATTATTTAAGATGTTGAGACCTTTTTTTTTAGAGAAAATGTAAGAAAAATAAGCTTAGATCATACTTATATTACACAAGTTATTTAGATTTTTATTTTATTTTTTTAAAGGACAAACTTCTGAGTGATTATCTATGTATTTTGGTTTACATAGATTTTTTTCTTTAAGCCTTAATATTTTTAGCGATTTTGCACAAAAGGGGATACATTTAGAGATGTAACTTTTTAGAGAGGGCTTTTGCATTCTGACAATGTGCTTTACCAAGCTAAAGGTAACTATAACTGTTGAACTGTCAGTGCACTAAAGTCATCTCTTAGAAGTTGCTTTTCTAAATCCATCCTCTTAAAAGCTCCACTATTTCAGCCATAAAGGACCACTTATGTAGCAGACACGACTTTTGTAAAATAAGACAATTACTGCGTTGTCAAAATGTTTGTATTTATTTTTTATTATTTATTATTTATTTATCCAGGAACTAGTGACTTTGGGCTGATACTCGGTGTGTTTCCACCGCAGGAACCAGTAACTAAATAAAGATCCGGGTAAAAAAAATGCCCCTCAGAAAGTCCCTGCTGTCGATGTAGTACTTTTTCAGAAGTTCCAGAACTTTCGGGGGCGGGACTTGAGTGCTAAACATCCTGATTGGTTGAGTTAACGCAGCACTGTGATTTCAACCACCATTAATACGGATCATTTTCAAAATATTACTGTTACTGAGTCATGAAATGTAATTTTAAACATATTTCAGCCGAGAATGTAGTTGTTTAAAACTCAAATCTGTGTTTTTTTTTTTGTTTTTTTGTTTTTTATGAAGACAGCACTTATTTAAAAATGTTTCTCACAGAACACAGAAAGCAACAAGTCTGGGGGAAAAAAAAAGTTCCTGGTACAAAAGTTCTACCAGAAAGACTCGAAGAAGATATTGTAACAATTCATCCATTTATTTATGACCCAGCAAGCAATTTACAGTATATATCGTAGTATTTGGTGTAGGCCCCATCCGTAAATAGCAGTCCGAGGGTACGGATTCAGGATTTCCTGCCTGATGATGAAGGCAGGGGTGCAGTCGACCTCTGTGAGGTTTTAGGAGGGACCATCCTGGTGGTGGTGGGATGGTTGGAGGTGAAGAACATCCTGAAGTGGTAAGGAAGATGGAGAGAAGAAGCTTGTTATTGGTGAGGGAGGAGCCCATCTTGGTGGTGGAG
This sequence comes from Carassius auratus, assembly GCF_003368295.1. Taxonomy (NCBI): domain Eukaryota; kingdom Metazoa; phylum Chordata; class Actinopteri; order Cypriniformes; family Cyprinidae; genus Carassius; species Carassius auratus. The sequence goes on along the minus strand of NW_020523440.1, from coordinate 100,294 downwards.
GGGTGGGTGGTGGTGAGTGAAGCGTTCAACATCTGCAAACTCAGACAAGTGTAAGCACAGGTTCTTTTATACTTCTATTATTAGAACGTGATTGGACAATTGAGAAGGTAATAGGTGATGCTAACAATTGAGTCTTCCTGGCAGAGCTTAAGCTAAAGCTTTCATTTCTGGGTCATTTCGGTGGAAACGCAGCAATATTATATTTTAAATGTGTCAAGTTAAGAAAATAGTTCAACATCTCAGGACTCTGCAGGTTTTTTTTCTATTTTGTTGCTCTCCATATATCTGTTTGAATGCAAGCATTCAGCCAATGTGATTGCCTCTTTGGAAAACATCTAATTGGTGTCTGGGTATGGCTATGTTCAAATCTGGATATGGCTATGTTCAAAACTGTATAGAATTTACTTTTCTGCAGTATATAGGTTTTAAGCAGTGCTTTGCGGCACAGTTTGATATTATGGAATAAAAAACTGAAGTTTTGAAGAATCTAATCTGAGTTGGTCCTTTCTCTTTCTTCTGCCACCCATAGCAATATCCTGCGGTGATCCCGGCACACCGCCGTTTGCTGTCATGTCGGGCCAGAAGTTCACCAACAGAGCTGTAGTCCATTACTCTTGCAGCCAGGGCCGAACTCTTGTGGGGAACGCCACGCGCCAGTGTCTGGATGATGGCCGGTGGAGCGGCTCGCCGCCCTACTGCTCCGGTACACACTTCAGCAGGTGGCAGAGCCTCAGGGCGGGAGACTGCAGACCAGCTGGCTAGCTGATCTTTAAGCCTCTGTCTGAGCAGCTCAGCTTACATCAGACTTAAGTGTCTATCTGAGCTCAGACAGATGTTAAAGTTTAAACAGTAACTGCTGTTGACATCAGCACTGACAAAGTTCTTGTTTTCTCCCTAGTCCAGATGATGTGCACATCACGCAGCTCTCTGACATTATATGTTTATGTGATAGGTTTATGAAATAATAACATAAACCAGACTAGAGCATAGCAGTTTGGTAAGAAGTACACACATTCATTTTGTTCATATATAAACTGATTCAAGATAGATCGACCATGAGCCCTAAGATTGGTTTGCTGCTACAGAAGCATATATTAACACCTAATTTACAAATTCATGGTGAAGAAGGAATCCACCAATCAGAGAAGTCAAAAGGAAAACAGTAACTGAACCATAAAAAGGCCATCAGGGACACCCACACTGAAAATTATGTATTCAAGTTAGTGTCCTACACCTTTCGAATAAGAAGAGCACAGGCAGTTCGAGGGATGTGGAGTCACAGAGAAGACAGTTGACAACACAATTGTTGAATAAAGTCTTTATTTGTGTTTTATTTGCTTACAAACATTTCTTGAACCGAGGTCACTGAGGAACGAGAGTCAAGCCTATGTGCATTTCAGGTGATAGTCCGGGATTCTGTGGCGATCCAGGAATTCCTCCTCACGGTTCTCGTCTTGGGGAAGAGTTCAGGCATAAAAGCCTCCTAAGGTTCACGTGCGAAGCGGGCTACATGCCGATCGGATCTTCTGAGCGCACCTGTCTGCAGAACGGGTCCTGGACCGGAACCCAGCCCGTGTGTGAAGGTGAGAGTCACAGATACCTGTAGACTAGGATGTGGCTCTGCACTTGAGATTAATTTGATCAGAAAGCAAGCATTCCTCTGAGCAAATTGTAATCCAGTACAGGCAGTGGCCTAATGAGTAAAATGTATGCTTGAGGGACTAGGGTTTTTTAGTTTGTGCTGTATATTTATAAAGGTTTAAATGTATTCTTAGAAACTAAAGTCGGATCAAATTACGATGTGCTCTCTTTGTTTCTGAACCTCACTTAACCTGCTGTGCTCACTGTTTCCTGAATTGTACACTGTAATTATTGTAAAATTGATCTTTTTATGCTAACCGGCCTAAAATCGGTAATTGCGACTTAACTCAATGACTCTGGTTAGTGGAGCCACACAAAAGGCCCTGTCATTAAGCATAGTATCTAATGATACATTACTTTACTAAGAATCACTCCTCTGGCTAGCTACAAATGGAAACACAGGACATTTTGACATGATTCAGAGTGTGAGCAAAGAATATATATATATATATATATATATATATATATATATATATATATATATATATATATATATATATATACTTCAAATGGTTCCCTTATTTTGCAACTGACCATATTCATGTTCTTTGTCATTGTCCTCCAGATTTCCCATATGCAGTCCCTGTTTGTGTATTTGATCACTGACTCTTGTCTGACAATTAGAACATTTTAAAATAGTTCATGTATAATTTATATTTAGTTTAGATATAGTTAATATAAATTAACAAATAACATTTTCTATTTTCTATTAACTTACCCACACCTAAACATTCATCAATTTCATTGCACAGCTTCATTTTATTTCTCAATATTTAATTTAGTTATTCTCAGATGAAAATAATAATATCACTCAGCAAATAAATCTCATGGAAGCTAGAGGTCTGAATCACCGCAGGAAGTATTTATGCCATATTATTAGAGGACAGCAACAATGTGCCCAATAGCTTAATGTGTTTTATCACTAATTTATTTGTTTGTTTTCAGCTACAGACAGTACAGATGGGGTTGTGTAAAAGAGATTGATAATATACATTATTCAGGGCACATTCATAATTGAATAGGGGCTATAACACATGGCTGAGACAGAACGCTGCGGGTGGTAACTCTTCGGTGGGCTTTAGTACAGTTGTGAGGATACAGACAATACTTTCCAGATACAGACATAAAACACAAGCCTGTTGCTACTTACAAATAATGACTTAAAGGGGTCATATGATGCTGATAAAGAGAACATTATTTTGTGTATTTGATGTAATGCAATATGTTTATGCGGTTTAAGGTAAAAAAAAAAAACACATATATATATATATGTATATATATATAGGAGAAACAATATATATATATATATATATATATATATATATATATATATATATATATATATATATATATATATATATATTGTTTCTCCTCTATGCCCCGCCTTCTGAAATGCATTGAATTTTACAAGACTCATCGTTCTGAAAAAGCGAGATGTGCTCTGATTGGCCAGCTATCCAGTGCATTGTGATTGGCCGAATGCCTAAAGCATGTGATGGAAATGTTACGTGCCTTAACATACAGTATGCCATCTCCCAGGCCAGCAGCATGAGACTAAGGACCAATCCCAATTCTACCTCTTAGCCCTTCCCCTGTTGGTTTCATTTCGCATCAGAGGGAGTGTAAGGCATGTTTATAAACCAAATAACTTAAGCAATTTGTGGGTTAGTCCATACTGGAGATGCAAACCATTTCAAATGATTCAGTTCGATTTGAAAGTGAAAGTGAAAGTGACGTTACATTCAGCCAAGTATGGTGACCCATACTCAGAATTTGTGCTCTGCATTTAACCCATCCGAAGTGCACACACACAGAGCAGTGAACACACACACACACACACTGTGAACACACACCCGGAGCAGTGGGCAGCCATTTATGCTGCGGCGCCCGGGGAGCAGTTGGGGGTTCGATGCCTTGCTCAAGGGCACCTAAGTCGTGGTATTGAAGGTGGAGAGAGAACTGTACATGTACTCCCCCCACCCACAATTCCTGCCTGCCCGGGACTCTAGAGAGCATCTAGAGAGCGTCAGTGCGGATCATTTCAGAAAGATAACAGCTTTAACACCAGCATTCAACACTTTTTTTAAATAAGTCGAGCTCAAAACTCTCTTTCAGTCAGCAGCGAGTTTTTGAAATAACTTGATCCAATGTGGATTATAATCACCATACAAGGCTGAAATATGCACGCTAGGCATTACTTAATAAATACACATTTGTGATAGAGAATAAGAAGCTGAGGTTTATCCAAGCGGTCATATTTACCATGTTTACTAATGTTTAGCGTGCATAGTCTTTTACATCGCTTATAAATATCAATATGATCAATGTATCATGTATTCTATAGTTAAAACATCGATGCTTTTGAATTTGAATATATAACAAAGCATGCAAACAAATGGCCACTTTTATCATGTTCATGTGTGATCGCAATGTTCCAGTGACTTATTTCTTAGTTTTCTGATAACTTATCTTTGTTGGTGAAATGATGAGGTTGCATGATGTTGTTCTGAGAGGTGTGTAAAGGGCGTCTTTTAGTAACGCGCAGCGGAGCTTCAGGCTCCACTATGGAAACCCTGTGCTATTCTGGCCTTGGTGCTACTGGCCCGAGTCTATTTGCCCCGCCCGGCACGCTTTAAGCCCTGGCTCGCACTGGCCCGACAGTGGAAATGCGGCTAATGACTACAGGCCTGTGGCTCTAACGTCTGTAGTCATGAAGTCATTTGAAAAACTGGTGCTGGCCCACCTGAAAGACATCACTGGACCCTTGCTAGATCCTATTCAGTTTGCCTACATAGCAAACAGGTCTGTGGTTGATGCAGTAAACATCGGACTGCATTATGTTCTGCAACACCTAGACAAACCGGGGACTTATATGAGGATCCTGTTTGTGGACTTCAGCTCGGCCTTTAACACGATCATTCCAAACCTCCTCCTGCCCAAACTAACTCAGCTCTCCATGCCCACGTCCATCTGTCAGTGGATCAACAGCTTCCTGACAGACAGGCAGCAGCTAGTGAGGCTGGGTAAATACACATCCAGCACCCGTGCAATCAGCACCGGAGCTCCCCAGGTCTGTGTTCTCTCCCCACTGCTCTTCTCCCTGTACACTATCGATTGAACATTCCAAGGACCCTTCTGTCAAGCTCCTGAAGTTTGCAGACGACACCACACTCATCGGCCTCATTCAGGACGGTGACGAGTCTGCTTACAGACAGGAGGTAAAAGAGCTGGCTGTCTGGTGCACTCTCAACAACCTGGAGCTTAACATGCTCAAAACAGCGGAGATGATCGTGGACTTCAGGAGAAACCTCCCTGCACTCCCCCCACTCACCATCATGAACAGCAATGTGACTGCAGTGGAGTCATTCAGATTCCTGGTAACCACTATCTCTCAAAACCTGAAGTGGGACATTCACATTGACTCCATTGTGAAAAAGGCCCAGCAGAGGTTGTACATTCTCCGCCAGCTGAGGAAGTTTAACCTGCCACAGGAGCTGCTGAAACAGTTCTACTCCACCATCATCAAATCCATCCTCTGCACTTCAGTAACTGTCTGGTTCAGCTCAGCTTCTAAATCGGACCTCAGAAGACTACAAAGGGTAGTCCGGACTGCTGAGCGAATCATAGGTTCAACTCTCCCATCTATTCAAGAACTGTACTTATCCAGAGTGAGAAAAAAGGGCTGTCAAAATAACTCTGGACCCCTCCCATCCAGCACACTCCCTCTTTGAACTGTTGCCATCTGGTCGACTCTACAGAGCTCTGAGCACCAGAACGACCAGACACAGGAAAAGTTTCTTCCCTCAGCCAATCCATTTTATGAACAGCTGATAATAACTGTGGAACACACTACACTATTTATATTTATATTTATAAACACATACACGTATTTATCTAACAAACATACTTAGCGTATACTTAAATTTTTTGCACATAATATACATGTACATGCATAAATGCTCATTGTAACATACCTGCCATACATTGTCAATTTGTATATTGTCTTTCCTTACACACCTATTTGTATTTTTTTCTATTTTTTATTCCTGAAGAGAGCAGTCTTTTTCATACAAAAAAATCCCGCACCCGATGGAGAGGAATGGGGTGGATGATCTTGGCTGCAAGAGAATGAGAAATATATTTCTCCATGACCTCCCTCTCCGGATTGGAAAGCAAATATAATTTGCCTTTAGGCGGAGACGTACCTGACAATAACTCCATAGCACAGTCATAGGGATGATGTGGAGGTAGAGAAGCAGCCCGAGACTTACTGAACACTCTCTTCAGGTCGGGGTACTCACGTGGCACATTAGACAAGTCAGTGTGATCATCCTGAAACACAGAACAAGACAGGGGAACATGTAGACAACATACATGATGTATAACAATATTCATTCCAGGACAAGACAGAATTTTTTCCCCAGTTTATGTGGGGATTATGGAGCACCAGCCAGGGATGCCCCAAAACCACAGGAGCAGCAGGAGTGTCAGTGAACAGAAAGTCAATGTCCTCAGTGGGTTGTCCAGAGTTTAATGGCGACCTTGGAATGTGTGACGGAGGGTAATGGCTGACCATTAAGAGCCACCGCAGAGATGGGCTGAGAAAGTTCCACCATGGGTATCTTAAGTCTTTTAGCCACATTAATGTCTAGAAAATTACCCCCTGCCCCCAAATCCACCAAAGCCTCGCAATCAAAAGTTAATGAATGAAGTGTCAGCATTACCGGTAGTGACGTGACAGAAAGAGAGATTTTTTGAGAGTTGCTTCACCGTCAGTAACCTCTTACCTACTGGCGGGCACCGGCTTTTACTGGACATTGCTGAACGACGTGACCCCCGGCTCCACAGTACAAGCATAATCCTTTCTCTCTGTATCTCTGCTTCTCCTGCTGCGATAGGCAAGATCTGCCCATCTGCATGGGTTGGGGATCAGGGAAAGGGAACTCCCTCTCCTCAGAGACTGATGACATGTTGCTATGATGAGTGACGTCAGGGATTCTCCGTAGTGTCTTCTGTTGGACACGCCTCCTTACTCTGGCATCCACACGAATAGCCAGCTCAATGAGTTTATCCACCCTCATGGGTAAATCCGAGGAATAAATCTCATCCTTGATGGTGTCCGAAAGTCTGTGTAACAACAGGTCCTACTGTGCTTCAGAATTCCAGCCACACTCTGCAGCTAAAGTATGAAATTCGATAGAATAATCGGCTACGGTGTGATCCCCTTGTTGCAGCTCCACGAGAAGTCTAGCTGCCTCTCTGCCATAAGCAGCGCGATCAAATATCTTCTTCTACTCCTCTGAAAACACTTGAAAGAAGCCACAGCACGAAAGTCTCTGTTCCCACACAGTGGTTCCCCAGCGAGCCGCTCGTCCTGTGAGCAGAGTTATAATGAACGCTATCTTAGACTCCTTGGTGGGAAACGATGACGGTTGAAAATAAATATAGAGGGAGCATTTAGCAAAAAATTAGTGACACAACTGGGGCTCCCCGGAATAAAAAGCTGGTGAGGCTCAGGAGAGCGGATATTTTGATCCACGGCAGCTGGTGGATTAGACGCAGGTGGTTGCTGAGAAGAAACGGTCTCTAACTTGAAGCGCTGAAACTGAGTGGTAAGTTCCGTGAGTGACCAGGACTTGGACAGCACGACCCGTAGCCACTCCTCTGCGAGAGTTACCACTGGTTTAAAAGTCTTGTAGTTCTGCCAAGCTCGCTGGTTCCATTTTGGTTGGTTTGCTCTGTCACAATGATCGAGTCACGAGATCCAAGTGCAAGGTAAAAATGTTTTTTTTTTGTAGCTCAGATAGTCAGCAATGAGAACATAGGAAGACGATGGCATAACCCCAGATGAATCACGTCCAGACCACTCAAGCTGCAGTAACTCAAAACCAGCATAGGAATCTCAGGCGGGCGAGGAATAAGATCCAGAGAATGCCAACTCGAGGAACAGGAGCACAACAAGACAAGAGAGACAGACGAGATATCAACGAACCTGCAACATGAACAGGAAGCAAGCCAAACTTAAAGGCAGCGCAAATGAGCTACAGCTGGTGCTCATTAACGCAGCTGTTGCAGACAGACACAATCAGACAGAGACACAAAATAAGCGCACTGACCCATGAACCGTGACATGGATATCACTAGATCCGGACATCACTAGACGAGTCAAAAAAAAACAAAAAACATTACAAACCAGGTTTTTATTGGAACCATTTGGGACATAATTACTTATATTGCCTTTTTACATGTTGCGTTGCGTTGCATATCGCGCTGCGTAAACATGAAACCATGTCTGCATGATCTTAGAAACAACAAACAAACCTACTCTACAGTGCTCAAAACTGTTTCGAGCACATTGAAACTGCGTTTGAATTATCAGTGCCAAATTAATGAAATATAAATAACTTACTTACAATCTGTGAGTCAGAAGTTCCAGACTGTCCTTGCAACGTTTGAAATGCCCCGCTTTATAGAAACAGCCATTGTGCCACAGATGTGTTGCAGGCTAGTCCACATCCATAAAATGCAAAGCATTGATCTGAATATTTGGTTTGGACTGTTCTGGAACAGTTTTTAAATAAAACTTAACCACTGAGTTCTAGTTGTGTCCTCTTTTCGAAGGCCAAACACGTTTTTTCGCTTTCACAACGATGTTCCATTACATTTCAGCGGTGGCAACAGAGAGAATAAAAGTTACTCCTCCTTTCTTTGCGTGAACATTTGGGCGGCGTTATGCAAATCTTTCCACATAATGACGTAGAGATGTGAGGGTGTGTTAGAACGAGCCATTTTAGAGGGGAGGGGTTGACTGTTAACTTTTATAAAGAACATCTTTTGGATTTGAGACTTTAGTCTTTGCAGCTTTACAGATTTTCTTTATGCACCAAGAGCTTGTAACACTCCAAAGAGAAAGAAAAATTTTAAATCGCATCATATGACCCCTTTAAAATTGGGAGCTGTATCTGTTTACAGCAGCCCTGTATTGGGATCCCATTAAATCTTAATTGGTCCAGTATTTCTCTATTTACTTACATTTTATATTATTTAATCCAAGAGGATATGAGGGCCAAATTACAGCTACAAAATGTTGAATAAAGATTAAGTGAGTCCTCTATGTCACCAACTATTTAAACAACTGTTCTGCTGATGTAAATAACCTAGAGATGATGAAACTCCAAATGCAATTATAGAGGTTTAATAATGATTTCTTAACTGTAACTTAACCAACAACTAATTGATATTCAATATGCTCTTGGGGCATAAAAACACCCTTAAATTATTGTTTCTTTAATAGAAATGGAAACAAGTCATTTAAATCTAATTTTCTTTTGCACATTGTTCATCATAATTTAGAAATCATTATTGAAAGCTGTGTCATAGGGACACCTGACCAATTGCAGGTAGTTACCGTGCATCTCTGTGCATGTTTTCAGATTCTAATAAATCTGAACTCTATTGTTATTTGAAAGTACTAGCAAAGAAAATAATTAAAGTTGGAACTAATTTGATCTACCTTTCTAGCAACACTCTAGGCTCCGGTTTCCTGTACTGTTTATTTAAAAGATCCTGTTAAAAATAATTTCACAATAGAAAATTACTTTGCATGAAATTCCTTGTTCTTTCTTTTTAAAAAACAGTCAAAATGTACAATTTAAATATTGGCTGTTGCACATGAGTCGTCATAATTAAGAAAAGTGCTGTCGTAGGGACACACGACCAATTAAAGGCTGTCACGCATCTCTGTGCTATTAGAATTCAAACTCTAATTAACCACATTGGCGCGTATCATCTTTACTGCCCTTATCTGAAAACGACACTTCAAAGTATGAGGAAAAAGAGAGAAAAAAAAACTTGTTAAAAGCTAATTGGAAATGGAAGTTTGTCTACCTTGCCTACAACACTCTGCAGGCTGTAAAACACTGTGATTGTGGTCTAATTTCAAGTGTTTTGCATGATGTGCTAGCCCTTAGATATGTTTCACAGACGCTCTTCTCTTGCGACTGCTGTTTTCAATCCCAAAGGGCTCACATTCTCTCTTTTAACTTCTTTGGGTCTTTGATTGCCTTCCCAGCTGTATCCTGTGGAAATCCTGGAACGCCGGCCTATGCCAGGATCATTTTCAGTGATGGTATGCTGTTTCCTAGCTCGGTGACGTACGCCTGCTGGGAGGGGTACAAGACAACGGGCCTCACCACTCGCCATTGCACCACCAATGGCACCTGGACCGGCTCAGCACCAGATTGCATCGGTCAGAACAGCAACTTTTACTCTTTGTGATTAACAAATGTTTTTTTTAATTTATTTTTTTATTTTTTTATTATTATTATTATTATTTTTTTACCCTGCTTTTGTAATTACACAGGCATTGCTTATGTAATGTACCCTGTGTGCTTCAGGGGTTGCACTAAGTGCACTAATAACTGATGAGTTCTGTCACAAGTCACGTGATCCATCAATGTTAACACAGATTGAACATGTTAACAAAGTTTCTCTTCTTAAGTTAAAAAAAAGGGGGCGACAACAGGAAGAATCGTCATCTCTCCATAAAGTTCAGCAGTTTAAGCTGTGTGATATAGGTTTTGTTTAATAGCCTGTAATGGGAAAATATACAGTGGGGTCCAAAATCTGATACCACATTGAAAATCTGGGATATAGAAATGTATTTAGCCTGGATAAAAGAGATCAAATAAAAACAAAGACAAGTTAGAATATTCTAGGTCATAAAATAAAAATTATTATTATTTATTTATTTTATTTTATTTTTTTCTATTAAAGGTCAGCTGTTTTTGATTCCACTGAAGTACAAAATGGTCTTTGAGACATTCTCAAATTATACTCATTAGCTTTTACAAAGACATGTGGTGGTGTTATCTAAGCAAAAGATGGACAGAACTGACTACTCTGATCATGAATTTTTTAATGAGAAATGTAAAATAAAGTGCTTAAAATAAATGTGAATTGTGAGCATTGTTGGTCCCACGTGAAGGTGAAAATAATGTGAAACCAAATGTAGCCCAAAAGACCCAATATTTTAAATATAAGGTGCATACAGAAAGTATTCAGACCCATTTTTTCACATTTAATGATTTATTCTTTAATATTAATTTATGTATATATTTATTTTCCATATCCATTTACATCCAAATACTCTGTCTACACAGTAGGGACTAACAGATGAAAATTCATATGAAGTTGTAGGGAGTGCAGTTTGATGTGAACAGAAATAATAATTATTATTATTAAATGTCCTTGTGCAATCTCTATGACTTAATAAAGAATGTTGAAAATGTTTGAGTCTAGCTTGTCCTCTCTCTTTGCAGTTATCAGCTGTGGGGATCCTGGTCCAATTGCCAATGGAATTTACATTGGAAATGAGTTCATATTTAACAAAACCATCCACTTTCGCTGTAACCCTGGGTATGTGATGGAACCCCCTGGTTCATCTACTCTACGCTGCAGCAAAGATGGCACTTGGAATCAGACCAAACCAAGCTGCAGAGGTAACTTACAAACATACACGGTTCTCTCTGTGAAGGCAGAGAGGGCAGAATTTCCTGTCACTCTGCAAACAGCATCACGAGAGCTTTTAAAATATATACTAATATTGTGGAGTTCTTCGCAACTTCAAAAGCCTTTCAGATGTTTTTGATCTTTGTTTTTTTTTTTTTTTTGACTTGCCTGGCAAAGTGAGATTATTCACTTATGAACTCCAAGGAGATGTTGCCATGAAATGTGTAGGATCTATGTTATCAGATGTCAAAATGAAATTAGCAAGTGGTGCAATGCAGACAGCTCAGCCTCCTCACGATCGGTTCTAGAAAATATCATATATATATATATATATATATATATATATATATATATATATATATATATATATATATATATATATATATTATTTTATTTTTATTTTTATTTTTTTTATTTTTTTTCTGATGCAGGAAGAAATGTGATAGATGTTTAATATTCAGAGCGATTTTAGTACGTAATCCCATTAAGTCATCGTTTCCTCCCATAAGCAATACACTTCCTCCCATTAGCAAATGGAACGTAATGATCAAGGAAAGAAAATAAATAACTCTAATCCCCTTGTTAGCATACTCTTCTTTCAGATCTCCCTTTTCTGCATCTAAACAAGTGAAAGGAGGAGGTGCTGGGTTTGCACACATCTTCCGTCAGTAATAATGATGGTGATGAAATCAGAGCTGTCGGCTGTTCAGAATTCCTTTTAAAATGCATTTCAGATCCATTCCTTTAGTTTGAACTGAGGTAGCAAACAGAATATGGAATTTGAATTTGAATATAGGACAGTCTAAATAATATCTAAATAAAGGTAGGTGTAGGTTTTAATGCTACATGACATGGGGTATTTCCAGAAACATTACTTTATATTGATAACCAATGTTTAAAAAGCCACCTATAGAGGTTTGTATTTAATTTATATATGTGTAGTTGAGATGAAATATTTTCAGACACATCCTGCAGTGTGATGTGCTATGTAAAAACACTTTTCTTATTATAGCATAATGATTAGTCACACAGCATTTATAAACAAATTAATTTCACCTAAGGACCCTTCATGATGGCAAAAAGGTGATCAATAACAGTGCAAAATGTACAAGGCATGGTGTTCAGTTGCAGCAACAAAAATATTCAGTTAATGCATTCTTATAGATTTTATTGTAACATTTAGTTAATGTCAATAAATAAATAAATAAATAAATAAGTAATAAAAAATGGTGTAAAGCATCAGTTGACAATGGTGAAAGTCCATTTCCATAATGCGTTAATTTATGTCAAATTTTGATGTTAGTATTTATTTTTTAAAGGTTATCTGAATGCAATACTTTTACCCTAAAATGTGTTTCAATGTCGTTTCTTTTTTTCTTTTCTTTTTTGATGGTATTAAAAATATGTGCAATCAGTTAAAGATGTATTCTACGTACAGTGTCACTGAGTAAATTTTGACATAATTAGTCAAATTATTAATTTAATTATGTGTTTTCTTACAAAACTTGGATTAATGAAAATCTTTAGCTGTGAGAGTGTTAAATTTATTTAAATTGCAATGCAATTTCAATTACAGGACTCTATCCAGTGATCATTGGACTATCCCAGTTCCACTCAATGAAAAAAAGGGGGCCAATTATTAAATACTGAATACTTTTGTGGTGGTGTTTTTCAGTCATCATGTGTGGCCAGCCACCAGCTATACCCAATGGGCGAGTGGAGGGCTCAGACCTGCAGTGGGGTTCAAGTGTTACCTACAGCTGCTTTGAAGGATACCAGTTGTCCTCTCCTGGAATAGCCACATGTGAAGGGAACGGCATATGGCGTGGCGAAATCCCTCAGTGTCTGCGTAAGTACTGTTATGTTCCATTGACAGAAAACAAAATTAAACTCCATTAACACATCCATGAAAAGATCCAGCATATACGGATGATAATGATCCTGTGAGGATAAAAGTACAGTCTGTTTTGTGCTAAGCTAACACTTTCTGTAGTATGCTCTAACATTTAAGAAAAAATAAAAATAATAAAATAACTAATAACCACCTAAACACATATTCTTCAGTATTAATAATATAGCAAGATCTCTACCATCTTGACATTTTTCTGCCATCACACCATTCATACCATCATAGCGCCCAGCTGTAAATCCACATATGGGCCAAAAGTTGATATTTTCTGTGGCGACTGTTGTTGTCTTTAGAGTATTGTGTCACTATGATGGAAGGTCCATGGCTTGACTGAAATTGTGTGAAATGCAGCTACACCACATCACAAAACCAGTTTTGACATTTTCAATACAAGTGTCAACACATCACAAATGGATCCCTCAAGTAGCCTGGCTTTCCAGCATGCAGCGTGAGAAGTACGAGGTGCATGCAGAGAATCACTGTTAAATCCTTCTAGCTTTTATTGAAAGCCTTTGACACAATGTTACAACAAAAATCCTTGTTAAAAGTGACAGAAAAAAGAAACCTTATTGTAAGTACACACACCAAGAAGTATTATTATATGAAAAAGAGCAGGGCTAGTTGTCTGATGGAGAAGATGTCAGGAAGACTGCGTATATCTCAGTAAGTAAAGTTTGGAGGCAAAAGACACAAATGCTTGTTTTCTCCAGAAGTGGTTTTGTATGCTGCTTTGAAACTTGTTGAAATCAAACTTGTCGATCAATACCTTTGATCATCTAAACTAAATTTAGAAAAGTCCATTAACTAGGACTTTTGCCTCAATAAGTTCCTAATTTGCTGCTTATTGACAGTTAGTAAGGAAATTGTTACAGTAATTTAGGTATTGGGTAGGATTAGGGATGTAAAATATGCTCATGCAGAATAAATATCACATTGTACATGTATTTGATACAAAAATAATTAAATTAAATAATTGATTAAATCAAATGGGGGGAAAAAAGATAAATTGTAACTATATTTTCATGTTTTCTCAAGCAAAGCAGATTGTTGAAGTCCACTGAAAACATATCTTCATAGACAATCATAGCAAACAAATGAATCCGTTTGATCTGATCATTTGACAGCACACTTGATCAAACAAATCAGTCTAATCAATTTCTGAGGGTTTTTATTATTCCTTTGCATTTCCAATGCTTGACTATCTTGTTTTAATGACAGTCTACTGCATATACTGTATACACACACACACACACACACACACACACACACACACACGCACACACACACACTCATGTTTGATTTCTGTGAAAAGTGAGGACATCCCATAGGCATAATGGTGGTACACACACACACACACACACCCATATATATATATATAATTCCTTTACAGCCATGTTATGTGGAGATCCAGGCACTCCTGCAGAGGGCTTCATAGAGGGCCGGCAGTTCACCTACAAATCCGAGGTGTCATTCTACTGCAGACCTCCATTCCTGCTGGTGGGCTCCTCAAGAAGAGTTTGTGAGGCGGACGGTTCATGGAGTGGAATACAGCCTTCATGCATTGGTGATCCACTATTTACCTTGAATAAAAGCAATGCAATTCCACTGCCATGTGATACATAAATATTGATTTATATATTTAAATACATTCTTCTAAAATATGTGAATGTCTGTTTATAGATCCAACCAACAATGCATGTAAGGATCCCGGAACCCCAGCATACGGAATTCCAGTCCAGGCTCAGGGATTTGAGGTGAGAACAAATGACATTCAATAATTTCCTGTCCTTTAGTTGAGTAAATAACAGCTTTTGTTTCTTTGGTTTCAGGGTTTCAGTCCCAATAATGTAATTCTCTTTTTTCAGGTTGGAAGTAAAGTTTTCTTCAGATGTCGGAAAAACTATCACATCCTCGGCTCAACAACAAGAACGTGTTTAGAAAATTTAACATGGAGTGGGATACAACCAGAGTGTGTTGGTAAGCATCAATATATACAGATTGTGTTCCAAAAGCTAGTGAGCTGCCCATGCTGGCAGCATCTTAGTGCCTTGAGCATGAAAGCTATTCTGAGAAACCTTCTTTAGGCCAAATTCTAAATTAACTTTGCTTGTATCCATTGCACAGAGGACAATGTAAAAAAAAAAAAAAAAAAAAAAAAAATATATATATATATATATATATATATATATATATATATATATATATATATATATATATATATATATATATATAATATATATTAATAATAAAATCAAACCAAGTTGGGGAAGATATAAGACTCTTAGATATTAAAAAAAATTCTAAAAATAAAAAACTGATTATAAATAGAAGATTTTCCACATTGAGTGTATCTACGTATCATTTTACCGCCCACACACTATGATAGTTTTGCTAGAACTTTATTTTAAGGAACAATTCTCACTATTAACTAGCTTGCATAATACTAGCCTATCAGCTGTTTATAAGTACTTATAAAGCACATATTAATGCCTTATTCTGGGTGAACATATTGTAGATCCCTTAATCATACACCATTCCTAAACTTAACAACTACCTTACTAACTATTAGTAAGTAGCAAATTAGGAGTTTACTGAGGCAAAAGTCATAGTTAGTAGTTAGTTAACAATGAGAATTGGACCTTACTAAATATATATTGCTGTTGTCATCATTTCCAGTCAAAACACGTTTTGCACTGATTGACTTGGAGTTGCTTCAGGTTTATTCCAAACTTTTAAATATCTCTTATGCAATGTATCTCAAATATCTCTTTAAATATCTCATATGCAATGCATCTATCAGGTCGCGATCATCTCACAAAGCATATATTGGCCTCTGCTTTCAGTCCTCTATTGTCATGCCATCTCCATTTACTGTTAGCGCCCAGAAAATCTAGTCTAAAAGCTGAAGTTTTAGCTTAGCAACATGCTAACAGCAAACTCTATTGAAATCAGTTGGGAGTGAGATATGATATTTGCTATGTGAAGAACACTATTTGCTACCAAAGTAGGGCACTTATGAGGTTCCATTTCACTGAGCATACTGCCTCAAAAAGAAGATTCTCGTGTAGGTGTCTGAAAGCAAGTCAGTTCCTTAGGTTTAGGAACACAGCCATAGCGTTAAATCAGAAACAAGATGTGTGATTGATGATGTACTATCAGGAAAACAAAGTAGGTGAGGATAGTGAGACCGAGAGAGAGAGAGAGAGAGAGATCTTTACACAGGAAATTACTGCAGAAGGGTATTGTTTGAAGAAGTACAGATTATTTCAGAGTTAGGAAGGCTGAGGGTGCTAATGTTAAAGATGCTGACAGCTTAGCTGAGAGAAGTTTGCTCTTGCAAATCTACTTTTTGATAGAAGTTCTCTGAGCAGTGTCATGCACTTGATCCTTGCCACTGTCCCAGTGATGATCTAAAGCTGTATGTGTGAATTCCACGTTGTGATTCTTTTATATTGAAATGATTCCTGGAAGAGAAACAAATGTGGCCAAAATAATTAAAGTCAGCTGAGTCTAAACAGCTTGTACATAAATTTGAGATACGTGAACCACTTTGACAGAGCGCCCCACCAAATCCTTAGGGCATCTTGCCTGTGTAAAGCAGTCAAACTGTCAGAAGCTGAGAGGCTGTGAGAATTGAGTTGACAAAAGGTGAGGTGTGAGGACATGGCTCATATATTATGGAAAATGGGAGCACTCAAGTCATGTCCCAGAATGTTTCTGTCAGGGGTGTGGCTTTATCTCAACTGTTCTTAAGTATGAAGCTGAGACTCCACTCGAAATATTTCTGATACAGCTTTTATTGCAGGGATTTTAAGGGATGCTCTAGTCAGAATTTTTAAATGTATTACAGATTATCAATTTCCTGTCGTCAGAAGCAGCTGATACCAATAATATATTTTTTTATATGAAACCCTATAACTGTAACTTTGTTGAAAATTCAATGCTCAGATATACATTTCAAACAACAACGCTGGCTCAAATGATAAAACTATTATACAGTCATGGCCAAAAATATTGGCACATTTGGAAGTTGTGATCACAGAAGGGGGATGAGAAACTGAACTGTTAATCCTTTTGATCTTTTAATAAAAACAAATAAAAAATAAATAAAAAAATCACAAAAATCTGAAAATATCATGGGGGAAATATCATAATGAAATTAATGTTTTTCAAAAAATACGTTGGAGACAATTATTGGCACCCCTAGAAATTATTTTGAGCAAAATATTTCTGAAGTTTATTCTCATTCATATTAAAAATTTTGAGCACTCCATGGTGATTATGAACATGAACTTATCCAGCCATGGTTTCCTGTTTCTATGAAATATAAATAGGAGGGAAAACAAAGCCCAAATGCCTTTAATCATCCATCACAATGAGAAAAAACTAAGAATATATTTCTGATGTGCAGCAAAAGAAAATTGAGCCTCACAAATTGGTGAAGTGGCTTTAAGAAAAGAGCTAGAGCAATGAAAATTCACATTTCCACTATAGTGGCAATAATTAAGTGGCAATAATTAAGAATTTCCAATTCCACAGCTGGAGAACTCCAGAAAATAGTTGAGTCTCATAGTGGGTCAGAAAACCTTTAAAAAAATTTCAAACAGTACCTACATCACCACATGTTGTTTGGGAGGGTTTCAAGAAAATTTTTCCAAGTTCATCCAAAAAAATCCAGCATATTCAGTTATCAGACATTACTGCAACTTCAAATGGGACTGGCTTGTATGGTCAGATGAAACTAAAAAAGAGCTTTTAAGCAGCAAACACTTAAGATGGGTTTGGTGAACACAGGAATAAAAAGTACCCCATGTGTACAATGAAATATACAACTGTATTTTTTTTTATGTCGTGGGCCTATATTTTTGCTGGAGTTCCTGGACGTCAAGTAACAAGTAACTAATAGATCATCATGGAGGTGATGTGTAACCCTTGCAATGGATCTATGAGGAGTCATAAAATTTACGGCATAAAAAATAAATGTGACTTCTGCACCACGTATATGTTATTTTATTTGTGTTATCAAATTAATGAAATAAACAAAAAAATACATGAAATCATTATCTAGAATTTAAGCTGTAAATAAGGTATATGTAGTTTATGTGTCCTAATATCAGTAGCGATCTCATAATATGTCCACCTTAGTTCAAATAAGCCACACACACACACACACACACACACATATATATATATATATATGTGTGTGTGTGTGTGTGTGTGGCTTATTAATGTGTCCTAATATCAGTAGTGATCTCATAATATGTCCACCTTAGTTCAAATAAGCCACACACACACACATATATATATGTGTGTGTGTGTGTGTGTGTGAGTGTGGCTTATTTGAACTAAGGTGGACATATTATGAGATCACTACTGATATTAGGACACATAAACTACATATATCTTATTTACAGCTATATACACATTACAGAAACATTACTGAACATAACACTAAACAAATAGATACAGATGCAAGACAAGCAATTTAAACAATTTCTCAGGTTCTAGGTATATATGTGAAAGTAAAATTAATACAATTATGATGGGGTCTTATTATGTCTTTCCTATAGAACATATGAAGACTTTATTTTGATGCTCCATTTGAGACATTCTACCTACTAACTTCTCAACCATATTTCAAGACTCTCTTCTTAATATTTGCTAACAATTTACAACATGTAATTGCAAATTAATAATAAGAGTTAGTTGGCATGCCATTACAAAGTTACTTAAAGGTAGTAGAATGATGTTTTAAGTGGACTATCAAAATGTGAATCCCAAAAAATTAACATATTAAAAGAAAGAAAGAAAGATGGCATGAAAGTGGTACTTAAGTCTGACCATTAGGCTCATTTCCTCGGAATCACCAAAATACTTTGGTTTATGGAATTGCCCATTGGAAGAAATACTGGCTCCAATATGGTTTATCAGTTGGAACATCACTTATTGTTTCTTTCTCTTTCATTTTCAGCACATGCCTGTAGACAGCCTGAGACCCCATCTCATGTAGACGTAAAGGCTATAGACCTGCCTACTCTAGGTTACACACTCATGTATACATGCCAAGATGGTTTCTACTTATCTGGAGGATCAGAGCACAGGACCTGCAAAGCAGATGGGAGGTGGTCAGGCAAACCTCCAGTCTGCAAAGGTACTGAAATATCAGGGCTAATTTAGGCATGGAGTAGGTTTAAGGGATGTAAAATATATTCATGTGGGATAAAGCATTAATAATTGCTTTATAAATGCTAAAAACAGCCAATATGCTAGTAATGTAAATGCAAGTTCATAGTGAGAATTGATCCCTAAACTACTGTGTTACAATATTTGTACAATTTAAGATTAAATATATAGACATGATAGTAGTGCCTCCATTTATAAATGTACAGTATGTAAGATTTTCATGTCTGTCAAACTGTTGTAGCAGTGACTCATTCTCAGAAAAATTACAGCAAGAAACTTTGATTAACTGTCATTACCACTGTACAGGTTTTATCCACAAATGTCACATGATCAATTATTTGCTCTATTTTCTAGTTGGACCCAAAATAAACAGCAAATCAAATGAGGATCCAGACCTGCAGAAAAACAAGATTCGTGGTATAAAACCTTTTAAGTTCCCCTTATATGATCCATATTGCAGTCATCAAAATAAACTTGGCCTACATGAAGTTGAACTGTGGTCATTGGAAATAATGGGCATGTCATGTTGCATTTTTAAGAAAAAAAAAAAGTAAATGTCAGAGTAACAAATATAAAGGTGAAGTGTGATTATTATTTTTTTTGGTGTTAAAATATGATGATTTGACAAATCAAATTTGTAGGTGTTGTATTGTTTGGGAAGCATGTTTAAATATTGTTTTTGCAATTCCATTCAGTGCTGCTAGTACTATTTATTTTTATTTTTATTTTTTATTTTTTTTAAGTCAATTAAATCAGCTCATTTACCAGTATGATGTTCATCACATTCTTGTTCCACTAATATCTAAACACCAAACATAAAGTGTCTACATTTTTATGCATTTGTTTAACAACATACAATTAATGTTTCATCATTGAAGGAAAGAAAAGTCTTTCTTTATATATATATATATATATATATATATATATATATATATATATATATATATATATATATATTGTTGCCTTAGCAGTTATGTTCATACATTTCCACGTGTTACACATATGTAGAAATGTTTTCTGTATGTGTTGTTTAGTTCCTGCAGACGTGTTCTCTTTAAACTCTGGGTGGGCTGGATTCTATGAGTATCTGGGAAAGAGACAGGCTGCCTCAGTAACAGTCAATGCATTCAATGCCACCACCAGCCGGGTCAACGTCACTCTTCTGGAGCAGAGTGGGGTGCACATCAAACTCTCTGGTAAGTTCGAGTTTTCTGCTAGGTTTTGAAGACACCATGTTCACTGAAGACTCTAGGGCTGGGTGATGGATATATTGTATGACTAAACATCTGTCAGTCGGTAGAAATTTTGCTATACTTTTTATACCTGTAAATATATTCCACTTATATCAGTGGGCATGACTACTTTTAGGTTACACTTGATCACAGTAAGAAACATAGAATGTTATCAAGGAGTGTTGATAGTGACAACATAGAAACCAAGTTATTTGTGGATGAGTATAAAAAAAAGTGAACTGAAATGTGGTCAGCTGCTGCGGTAACAAGATGACTTTCCATTGATCCAACTGTTATCTTCCTTGAACATTTTAGGAGTCTGTTCTTACATATTAAACATGCTGAAAGAGAAGGATTTTCTTACTTTGATGGGAGATGGATTATGGAATGATATGGAATAATGGAATTAGCATTGCATCTTATTTCTTCAGTGCTGAGATTACATCCGATTTCTTACTTGAACTGAAAAGGCTATATTGCTATGGATGATTTCCACATCTTTCTTTGCCCTAGTCCTACACCAAAAATAAACAGACAGCAGGTTTCTGAAAGAAATGTAGATAATGGAAATTGTTGGTTATTTTAGTTTACCTTACCTTACTTTTCCTTATAAGGTTTCTTCTTCTTCTTCTTCTTCTTCTTCTTCTTCTTCTTCTTCTTCTTCTTCTTGCAGGTACTTACAAGAAAGAAGAAAATCATCTTTTATTAAAAGTTTACCAGATAAGAGGCCCAACAGAACAATATTTTAGCAAATTCAAAAATGATAACTGGGCAATGGATGGATATGTGAGTATTACAAAAGTGGTAATAATAAGTTAATAAACCATTATATTTTAAACGGTTATGTGATTTCCTAAATTTGAATTGCATATATATATATATATATATATATATATATATATATATATATATATATATATATATATATATATATATATATATATATATATATATAATTTATTTTTTTCTACAGGTTACCACAGAAACTGAGAAAAAAATGTTTGTTTACCAAGGGCACATTCACAGCAAGGATTTTGGGAAGTTTCAGCTAACAAGACAAGGTAGATTGATAAATACTGTGTGTGTGTGTGTGTGTGTGTGTGTGTGTGTGTATATATATATATATATATATATATATATATATATATATATATATATATATATATATATATGTTAGTACATTAATTAGTATTAGAATTGATAATGGTTATAGATTTTGTAATTATTTAATTTATGATTCTGAATCAGGCAGGTCGTAATTTCACATTTTTTACTCTGAATTCTCCGTCAGGTCTTATTACCACAGATATGGATCCATCTAATCCTTACTACAGCACAAACAGCAGTTCTGTGGCAGCTGCCATTCTAGTGCCCTTTTTTGCTCTTATTTTATCAGGGTTTGCCTTTTACCTCTACAAACACAGGTAAGAGGAACTGACTTTGTCTAGTGTGTTGATGTTATTTGTCCGTAATGAAAGTGAATCAGCATTGTGTCACTGCAGTGATAGGAAACTCTTTGCCAAGCCATTCATTGTGACTGATATTGTATCTGCCTAAAAATAGTTAGCAATTAAAATCTCTTAAAATACCAATGAGTTCTAATCAAGTCTATGTTTAAAAAGCAGCATGGGAGTTTTCCTTTGCACACAAAAGAGTTTGACAAAGTTGTCATGAAACATGACAGTTATCCAATATTAAAATCAAAAAAATAAAAATTGGCAGGGCTCTATCACAAGGCACAGATGACAATGAGAGGCCCAAAGACCCGGCAGTCTCCAGGTAAGTTACCGGAAGCTAATGCCACAGGCAACGAGCCCTTTACAACCTCACCTTCATTGTCTACATTTTATTTTCTCATCTCGTCTGAGTCATGGCAGAGCACAGAAATTATGGGAAATTAAGTGACTTGCATTACTTCTAGTAGTCTTATATTAGAAGGTAAATTCTGTCAAACCTAATTTGATCAACTAAAAGACATCCTGTTTATTTCTGTTTGTGTACAATTGCCACCGGAATATCATGAGAATTGTGTCTGATGTGGTGACACGTCAGTGTCTGTTAGTCAGTGGAAATACGAACTGGGCGTGGGATATAGGTTATTTATTTAGATTTATTTGGACCCTACAATTTGACCGGATTTTAGATCATGAAGTAGTGACCTTTTTTTTTTTTAATTATTGTTGGTAAGAAGCAGCAAAGTTTCCAGTTGGAGAGAAAATTTAAAACTGATATGATCTGATATGATCAAAATAGCATACTACTATACACATACATATAGTAGAATACCTAGATTATCAAATACATTTGCCAAAATGAATTTTACAACAGAGCATAATGCACTTGGAATGGTAATACAAAATGCACTCCATTTGATCTCACATTTCAGTATGCTAAATTAATTGAAAATAATTACAGCATATTTTTTCTTAACTCATTATTTGATGAGATCAGCCAAGAGTTTTACTCAAAATTTAAATCAAATGTAAAAAAATATGTCATGTGACAAACACAACAATGCTTTAAAATGCAGCATAGTGCTGAAATGTGTACTATTTGGGGAAAAAGTAGGCAATGATACAGCATATACCACAGAGTATGCTATTATTCCATAGGCATTGTTTCACCATAAATGTTTCAAGCAGTATTATGCCACATTATCTCCTGACCTCTTTGTCAAGACCTCATCACATTACATTTGAAAATCAAGCAAGGGGCCTCCTCTCATCCTCTTTGAAAAATATACTGCATTTATTATTTTGCATTCAGTGTTGCGAAAAAAAAAATATCCCTAAAGTAGAAGGTCAAGTCGACCACAATACATTGTGAGATACAGTGTTCCAAGTAGTAAGGATATTTCTATAAAGGACACAAGCCATATGGACTGCTTTTATAATGCTCTCACAGTGCTGTGGATAACAGGACAGCTGCTCAGACATTCAACATAATATTAACATTTATGTATACAGTATATACTAACATTTAGGTTTTCCTGGAAGAATGTATAGGGTTAAAAATGACATAAGAGTGGGTAAATGCCCAAATTTCAATTTTGTGATGAACAGCTTCTGTTTTAGAATGAAAAATATTCAGTTGGTTTGTATATATATATATATATATATATATATTAGGGGTGTAACGATACGCGTATTCGTATTGAACCATTCGGTACGACGCTTTCGGTTCGGTACGCGGTACGCATTATGTATACCGAACGGTTCGTTGGAGTATTTAATTATATTTGAAAAAAAAAAAAAAAAAGAGAGAGAGAGAAATATAATGATATGCGTTCAACAAGGTAGCCCAATAACCCAAACAACGTAACAGGCAACGCCCCTGACACTCCCGAAGAAGAAAAAAAACACCATCTTATATGTTTATGTTAGGCTACTCAGCAGGCGCTCGCTCACTCAGTACGCGCTGAAGGCTCGTTGCAAAATAGCCAATGTGTTTAACAGACTAGAAATGAGAAGATCCTCCAATAACCAACAGGTCTGGTGTTTGGGTGCACTTTGGATTCCCTTTAAGCTATAATGGTGATGGCAAGAGAGTGGTTTCCTTTCCAAAGCGCTCGGGCAGAAGCGCTCATGAGGCGTCTGTCTTTGCTAAGCAACAATGACGTGCTCTCTCCATGAGACGCGGAAATTTCAGCGAAGGATAAATGGATTTGCAGCTCTAAAAATCGCTTGCAGTAGCTCTGCTACTAAATTTATTTCAAAATTGCAATCCATATACAACTATGATCAGCTGATCCTTCATCTTGGCTGAGCTCTCAACGTTGTTACGGGAAAGGATGAAGCTGATTGGTTGGTTCTTGTCACATGACCCGCGGTGCGCTTGCGGCATTCTGAAAAGTTGAGATGTTTTTACATTTTGCTGTATCTAAAACGTATCGAACCGAACCGAACCGAACCGTGACATCAGTGTATCGTATCGAACCGAACCGTGAATTTTGTGAACCGTTACACCCCTAATATATATATATATATATATATATATATATATATATATATACACAGTATTGTTCAAAATAATAGCAGTACAATGTGACTAACCAGAATAATCAAGGTTTTGCGTATATTTTTTTTATTGCTACGTGGCAAACAAGTTACCAGTAGGTTCAGTAGATTCTCAGAAAACAAATGAGACCCAGCATTCATGATATGCACGCTCTTAAGGCTGTGCAATTGGGCAATTAGTTGAATTAGTTGAAAGGGGTGTGTTCAAAAAAATAGCAGTGTGGCATTCAATCACTGAGGTCATCAATTTTGTGAAGAAACAGGTGTGAATCAGGTGGCCCCTATTTAAGGATGAAGCCAACACTTGTTGAACATGCATTTGAAAGCTGAGGAAAATGGGTCGTTCAAGACATTGTTCAGAAGAACAGCGTACTTTGATTAAAAAGTTGATTAGAGAGGGGAAAACCTATAAAGAGGTGCAAAAAATGATAGGCTGTTCAGCTAAAATGATCTCCAATGCCTTAAAATGGAGAGCAAAACCAGAGAGACGTGGAAGAAAACGGAAGACAACCATCAAAATGGATAGAAGAATAACCAGAATGGCAAAGGCTCAGCCAATGATCACCTCCAGGATGATCAAAGACAGTCTGGAGTTACCTGTAAGTACTGTGACAGTTAGAAAACGTCTGTGTGAAGCTAATCTATTTTCAAGAATCCCCCGCAAAGTCCCTCTGTTAAAAAAAAGGCATGTGCAGAAGAGGTTACAATTTGCCAAAGAACACATCAACTGGCCTAAAGAGAAATGGAGGAACATTTTGTGGACTGATGAGAGTAAAATTGTTCTTTTTGGGTCCAAGGGCCACAGGCAGTTTGTGAGACGACCCCCAAACTCTGAATTCAAGCCACAGTACACAGTGAAGACAGTGAAGCATGGAGGTGCAAGTATCATGATATGGGCATGTTTCTCCTACTATGGTGTTGGGCCTATTTATCGCATACCAGGGATCATGGATCAGTTTGCATATGTTAAAATACTTGAAGAGGTCATGTTGCCCTATGCTGAAGAGGACATGCCCTTGAAATGGTTGTTTCAACGACAATGACCCAAAACACACTAGTAAACGGGCAAAGTCTTGGTTCCAAACCAACAAAATTAATGTTATGGAGTGGCCAGCCCAATCTCCAGACCTTAATCCAATTGAGAACTTGTGGGGTGATATCAAAAATGCTGTTTCTGAAGCAAAACCAAGAAATGTGAATGAATTGTGGAATGTTGTTAAAGAATCATGGAGTGGAATAACAGCTGAGAGGTGCCACAAGTTGGTTGACTCCATGCCACACAGATGTCAAGCAGTTTTAAAAAACTGTGGTCATACAACTAAATATTAGTTTAGTGATTCACAGGATTGCTAAATCCCAGAAAAAAAAAAATGTTTGTACAAAATAGTTTTGAGTTTGTACAGTCAAAGGTAGACACTGCTATTTTTTTGAACACACCCCTTTCAACTAATTGCCCAATTGCACAGCCTTAAGAGCGTGCATATCATGAATGCTGGGTCTTGTTTGTTTTCTGACAATCTACTGAACCTACTGGTAACTTGTTTGCCACGTAGCAATAAAAAATATACTAAAAACCTTGATTATTCTGGTTAGTCACATTGTACTGCTATTATTTTGAACAATACTGTATATATATATATATATATATAAATATATATTTTTTTTTCTTTTTTTTTTTTTTTCTTGTCCTAAATTTGTAATTTAACCCGGCTAACACATTTGTCACTTCCCATTGTTAGAAGAGGACATCAAGATCTTTTGTTTTAAGTTTTATCTAACATGTTTAATGTTTATGTTGTTCTTCCATAATGGAAATTACACTGGAATGTGTTGTAATAAATGTAAAAATGGCTTTGAAAGTAGTCCCTATTCTCTATTACCATTGACTGTCTTTGTGTTTCCACCTTTCCAGAACAAGACCAAAAATTCAGTACAACGGATATGCAGGTCACGAGAACACTAATGGACAAGCTTCATTTGAAAATCCCATGTATGATACAAACATGAAACCAACAGAGGCTAAAGCTGTGAGGTTTGATACGACCCTCAATACAGTCTGCACAGTAGTATAGCCTTCATGATCAGCTCTGGACCGACCCGCCTCATGGTTAAGCAGTGGAGCAGTGGGTACCAGACACCAATACTCCTTTACGACTGACTTCACTTTGCTTTACATGTTACTTTTGTCACAAGCATACAATGGACAAAACAAAACCAATGACTATGTTTTTTTAGAAAGAAAAAAAAGAAAGAAAGAAAACTTAAATCAACAACAACAAAATACATCAAAGAAAAAATACTTTTCAAAGAACGAAGCTCACTTAACGCCTGTTCAGCCAGAACTAAGGTCAACATTCTCTCTAGGATCTGTACTGTTCATGGCACTTAAGGATGAAGGTTTTTTTTTTTTTTATCTTTTTTTTTATTCCTCCTTTAAAAGACTTCCTGGGAAAGCTACAAAGCTGTTGACACAATGTATTTTCTTCAGTGAAGACAAACCACAAAACGAGAAAGCAACTGGACTACTGTGGCTTAGCACACTTAATAGATCTCCACCAAGAAGGTGACAAAATGCTACAAGAAACACTCACCTCCAGATGGAGGATGGAACTCAACCGCTGCGTTGAAAAAAAGAATAAACTTTATTGCACAAATTTTGCACTAGAATGAAATGGATATTAAATCAATGTATTGGAAGAAACAAAAAATAATATACAGGGTTTTATTGACCATATGTATATTAACATAAACCCATATCCACAGAGAGCATGATGTCATGCTACACCTATCAAGAGAGACTGAATTTATTTTTAAAATGAAGTTCTGTTTATGTTTACAAGGTGATAAGGACACAATTGAATCATTTTTGGTTGCTTTTTAATGCATTCCTCATACTTCACATTGCACACGTTGTACTGTTCCTTCATGGTGTGTCCAATCACTTGCTTGGACTAGCATATGCTGACAAATTACATTTCATTTTTACGTTGGAAATCATAACAGCTTTACTCACAATTTGCCGTATCACCAATTTGCTTTCATTACGTATCAAATATACCTCTAGTTCAGAACATGACTGTATTTTGATGGCGCAGATTTTGAGTTTATCAACTCTGTGTGGATGCCTATACAAGATTTATCTTAGCCCACAAGTTGATGATTTTTTTTTTTTTTTTTTTTTTTTTTTTCTGAACCAGTGTGCATCTCTCATGCCCATTAGAACGAAAATCAGTGGGGTTAAAATCAAACTTACTCTTGAAGAAACACTGCCTTATTAGAATCAGAAGCATGACCAGGCCACACCGGTTCCCAATGACCCATATCATTCGTAAATTAACCTAGATGAAGATGGTAGGGCTGCTGGGGTGCATATTCACTGTGATTTAAATGTCATGAACACGCTGATTCTAGTGCATGTGCTAAAACTGTAAGTGCTCCCATTTTTCCACGTGAACAACATGATGCCTGATGTTTTCTCAATGCTATGTTACCATATGCACTTGCGTGCTACACATCGACAGCTTTGAGCATAAAATGTGCACAATGACATAGTTGTAGGCTCACTATCGGATATCATATAATTTTCACATTGATTGTATTTTCAATCAAAACCAGATTTTGTTTTCCATTGAGTCAAGATCTCAGATCGAACTGTTTCCATGTACATTGGTTTCGCCAGGTTGGCCTAAAGAGCGGAGTTGATTTTCACACTGCGGATGATCCACGTCTTGCCTTTTCTCAGGCTTGCTGCAATAATGTTTCTTTGTTTGGTTGCATTTTGTACAGTTTTGTTTCCTTCCGACTGTAAAATAGTTTCGCCACTGTCAAGCTGTAAAACTGCATTCAAACCAACAATCGTGCTACTGGCCATTTATCATTCGATCATGTGCTGCTGACTTGAAGTAGGTGCAAAAGATGTTTTTGTACAGAAATATATTTTTTATGCAGAATTTGTAAAATTATTAAATATGATGTACTTTTTTGATTAATGTAGGTAAAATTGTTAAAATAAATGTTTTTACTGTATAAAAATGTAAATTAATTGTTTATCTACCCATAAGTATATATCTACGGTTTCAGATTTTCCTACAAATGTCAATTTATATGAGCTTTTATGAAATACTCAGCTCGTATGAGTTCTTTGACATTAGCAAAATCATGAACCCTAGAGAACTGTACTGCAGATTGTTAAATGACAAATATTTTGAAAAGTATTATTTGAGATAAATATTAAACTTTTTCTTAAAGTACTCTTTATGTTGTTTCTTCAGTCACAAGTGAATTTCTTGACATATACTCTATCATGGTATACTTGTAGGTAGGGGATGTAAATAGTTGGCTTGAGAATTCAATTCTGTTACAATTCTTTACTAAAAGTAATGCATTGTGAAATCAGCATTTTCAGTAGAAAATATATAGGGAAGATATCAGGTAAATGTAAACTATTTTTGCCATTGAAATGTCCTTGAATTCACCCTACTGATAGGGGAATACAACCATAGAAACATAAAGAGAAAATGCTTATTTTATTATATAAACACAAAATAAAATATATTGCTGAGTAGTGACCAGCACTGTGTATTGAGAATTTGTGTTTTTTGATAAACTGATCTATTAACATTTCCCAATAGACATTAGATACTACTAATAATTATTTAATTTATTTGACTACTGAGAGCTCACTGTATGTGCGGATAACAGCTATGGGAACCACGTCTTTTTGGAATATCACATAATGGTAAAATAGGCTTAGATAACATTTTACCTCCAAAATCACAATATTAACCATAGAAGGAAATTATATATATATATGTATATATTTGTCAAGCAAATGTTAAGGGGGAATGTCTGCAGACTATAGAAAAACATTACTCTCTTGGCCATATAGTTTAGATAATAATATCCCAATACTCACCCAACACACTTTAACAGCATGTAGCTGTGATCAGCATAATTAAGTTCTCATTTGAGAGCAAAACAACGAACAACTTCAGGTGTGATACAAACAAAACTGTATTAATTACACTAAATACTTCAACATAGTCCAACATTAACACACACTTATTCTGGTAGAGGAATATAGTTAAAGCTGAAGCAGAGTGAATGATAAAAGCATAATGTTTAATTATTAGTAATAATTATAATAATTAGAATTATATAATATAATTATATAATATTCTATAATCCTGAAAGTAAATTTCAAACCAATCTCTATCTGACCCATCATGAGTACTTCAACGGTCAACAACATCTCCCGAGAGGACCTTGACAGCGCCATTGCTAATGGTATCAAGTTTGCACTTAAATTACAACAGAGTACTTTGGGTTCGGTTGTGGCCTCAACAGTAAAAGACGAGATAGGATCTATACTGACCCCAGCATTGCATGACCTACATATGGACATACAATTCTGTTACAAGCCTAAGAGCACAGCTCGAAAAGTTATGTAGCATGACAAAACAGACACGCAACCGGGTAAATTCTGTTCAGGCAGCTGCACGTGAGGATAGGAGTAAAGTTGCAAACTTGAGAAAACAGCTAAAACAAATTACCGATAAAATGACGGACATTGAGGACAGAAGCAGGAGAAACAACTTGCAACTGATGGGTTTACCAGAGGGGGTGGAGGGCTCTGACGCAGCCGGCTTTCTCAGTGCTAATATTTCCAAGTGGATTCCTGCACTGAAAGGCTGCATCATCAAGATTGATAACTCTCATCATTTTTATGACAGAAGAAAAAGTAACTCCTATTGGCCACATACTCTCATCTTTCGTACACTAAGATGGTAAGACAGGTTAGCAATCCTGAAAAGTGCATGGCAGGTGTAACCATTGAAATACACACAGGACAATGTCATGCTCTATTTTTTCCAGATTTTAATACAATCACTATGGTCAAGAGAAAGATCTTCAGCCCAATCCTGAAGAAGATGACAGCTCTGGATATACAGCCTTTTCTAATGTATCCAGCAGCAATTAAATTACGGCACAACAGTGAGCAGATGATGTTCGACTCTCCTCAGAAAGTGGACGATTTTATCAGCTCACAGCCGTAGAAGACGACATACAGGTGCTGGTCATATAATTAAAATGTCATCAAAAAGTTCATATATATTTTATTAATTCCATTCAAAAAGTGAAACTTGTATATTATATTAATTCATTACACACAGACTTATATATTTCAAATGTTTATTTATTTTCATTTTGATGATTATATCTGACAACTAAGGAAAATCCCAAATTCAGTATCTCAGAAAATTAGAATATTGTGAAAAGGTTCAATATTGAAGACACCTGGTGCCACACTCTAATCAGCTAATTAACTCAAAACACCTGCAAAGGCCTGTAAATGGTCTTTCAGTTTAGTTTTGTAGGCTACACAATCATGGTGAAGACTGCTGACTTGACAGTTGTCCAAAAGACAACCATTGACACCTTGCACAAGCAGGGAAAGACAAAAAAAAGGTAATTGCAAAAGAGTCTGGCTGTTCACAGAGCTCTGTGTCCAAGCACATATAGAGAGGCGAAGGGAAGGAAAAGATGTGGTAGAAAAAAATGTACAAGCAATAGGAATAGTCAGTGCTTCAAGAACCACTACGCACAGACGTATGCTAGACATGGGTTTCAGCTGTCGCACTCCTTGTGTCAAGCCACTCTTGAACAACAGATAGCGACAGAAGCGTCTCACTTCAAAAAGGACTGGTTTGCTGCTGAGTGGTCCAAAGTTATGTTCTCTGATGAAAGTAAATTTTGCATTTCCTTTGAAAATCAGGGTCCCAGAGTCTGGAGGAAGAGAGGAGAGGCAAACAATCCATGTTGCTTGAGGTCCAGTGTAAAGATCCACAGTCAGTGATGGTTTGGTGTGCCATGTCATCTGCTGGTGTTGGTCAACTGTGTTTTCTGAGGCCCTAGGTCAACACAGCCGTATACAAGGAAGTTTTAGAGCACTTCATGCTTCCTGCTGCTGACCAATTTTATGGGGATGCAGATTTAATTTTCCAACAGGTCTTGGCAACTGCATACAGTGCCAAAGCTACCAGCACCTGGTTTAAGGACCATTGTATCCCTGTTCTTAATTGGCCAGCAAACTCGCCTGACCTTAACCCCATAGAAAATCTATGGGGTATTGTGAAGAGGAAAATGTGAAATATCAGACCCAACAATGCCAAAGAGCTGAAGGCCACTGTCAGAGCAACCTGGGCTCTTATAACACCTGAGCAGTGCCAAAGACTGATCGACTCCATGCCATGCCACATTGCTGCAGTAATTCAGGTAAAAGGAGCCCCAACTAAATATTGGATACTGCACATGCTCATACTTTTCATGTTCATACTTTTCAGTTAGCCAAGATTTCTAAAAATCCTTTCTTTGTATTGGTCTTAAGTAATGTGAGGATTTGTGATTTTCCTTAGTTTTCAGTTATAATCATCAAAATTAAAAGAAATAAACATTTAAAATATATCAGCCTGTGTGTAATGATTGAATACAATATATGAGTTTCACTTTTTGAATGGAATTAGTGAAGAAAATCAACTTTTTGATGATATTCTATATGACCAGCACATGTATGTTGCAACTATGCAGAGCAACAGGAAGGCAATAGATACCATCTCAATCTCCTCTGTCCAGCGAGGGAAACTTGACAACCATGGTGGTGGTGGTGATCTTAACTGCCCAGGAGAGGAGAATATCAAGATTGGTTCAGTTGCTGTTTTTGCCATAATAAAGATTACAGCAGATAAAGAACAACACTGACAAATCAAGTGTCAAATTGCACAACTAAAGCCAACACTTACCACCATTATGGTGACATCAAACCAAACTATTACTTTTAAACAGACATCAACATCAATATCTAAACCTCTGCTTAAATCTTGTAAGTTATGGGATAATGTTCTAATAATTTTATTAATAAACATTTTTAGAATGTTTTTAGAGAACGTTATCCTATCTTTTGAGAGAACGTTTTGGGAACAAAAATGAAACTACCTGCTAAAAACATTGTTAGAACAATCCATGGTAATGTTGTTAGAACATATTAGAACAAAAAAATATTAGAAAAAAATTAAAGTTTGCAATTTGATTTTCAGTGTTGTTCTCTATCTGCTGTAATCTTTATTATGGCAAAAACAGCAAGAGAACATTTAGTTAGATGACGCTGGTTTCTTGCTGATGGTTAAGACATCATCATATATGTAGTCATCATATATTAACTGACTTGTGAAAAATGCTCCAAAAAAAAAAAAAAAAAAAAAAAATTCTTTGACAAATAGCAACTTTTTTTTTTCTTTTACAGTAACGCAAATAGTTACTTTCCCTGGTAACGAGTTACTTTTATTATAGAGTAATTCAGTTAATAACTCAGTTAATTTTTGGAACAAGTAGTGAGTAACTATAACTAATTACTTTTTTAAAGTAGCGTTCCCAACAGTGTTTCACCCAATCTAATGGATGGTGGTAGTTGCATATTACATAGTGACTCAAGGGGTCAACAGCCTGAGACAAGTCACCATTATTTATATAGTGCTTTAAACAAAATACATTGCGTCAACGCAACTGAACAACATTCATAAGGAAAACTGTGTCAATAATGCAAATTGATAGTTAAAGGCAGTTCATCATTGAATTCAGTGATGTCATCTCTGTTCAGTTAAATAGTGTCTGTCCATTTATTTGCAATCAAGTCAACGATATCGCTGTAGATGAAGTGAGTCCAACTAAGCAAGCCAGAGGCGACAGCGGCAAGGAACCGAAACTCCATCTGTGACAGAATGGAGAAAAAAAAACATGGGAGAAACCAGGCTCATTTGGGGGGCCAGTTCTCCTCTAACCAGACGAAACCAGTAGTTTAATTCCAAGCTGCAGCAAAGTCAGATTGTGCCGAAGAATCATCTGTATCCTGTGGTCTTGTCCCGGTGGTCCTCTGAGACAAGGTCTTTACAGGGGATCTGTATCTGGGGCTCTAGTTGTCCTGGTCTCTACTGTCTTTCAGGGCAGTAGAGGTCCTTTCTAGGTGCTGATCCACCATCATGTCTGGATACATACTGGATCCGGGTGACTGCAGTGACCCTATGATCTGGATACAGACTGGATCTGGTGGCTACGATGACCTCGGAATAAGAGAGAAACAGACAAATATTAGCGTATATGCCATTCTTCTAATGATGTAGCAAGTACATAGGGTGTTATGGGTAGTGTTTGCGGTTCCGGTTTACCTAATTAATGCAGCCTAAAAATCGTTTAACGGATTTGGATTTTAAAAGCATATTAGTATGTCATGTGTAAACCAGGTTAAAGAGATGGGTCTTTAATCTAGATTTAAACTGCAAGAGTGTGTCTGCCTCCCGAACAATATTAGGTAGGTTATTCCAGAGTTTAGGCACCAAATAGGAAAAGTATCTGCCGCCTGCAGTTGATTTTGATATTCTAGGTATTATCAAATTGCCTGAGTTTTGCGAACGTAGCAGACGTAGAGGATTATAATGTAAAAGGAGCTCATTAAAATACTGAGGTGCTAAACCATTCAGGGCTTTATAAGTAATAAGCAATATTTTAAAATCTATACAATGTTTGATTGGGAGCCAGTGAAGTGTTGACAGGACCGGGCTAATATGGTCATACTTCCTGGTTCTAGTAAGAACTCTTGCTGCTGCATTTTGGACTAGCTGTAGTTTGTTTACTAAGTGTGCAGAACAACCACCCAATAAAGCATTGCAATAATCTAACCTTGAGGTCATAAATGCATGGATTAGCATTTCTGCATTTGACATTGAGAGCATAGGGCGTAATTTAGATATATTAAGAGATGGGTCTTTAATCTAGATTTAAACTGCAAGAGTGTGTCTGCCTCCCGAACAATATTAGGTAGGTTATTCCAGAGTTTAGGCGCCAAATAGGAAAAGTATCTGCCGCCTGCAGTTGATTTTGATATTCTAGGTATTATCAAATTGCCTGAGTTTTGCGAACGTAGCAGACGTAGAGGATTATAATGTAAAAGGAGCTCATTAAAATACTGAGGTGCTAAACCATTCAGGGCTTTATAAGTAATAAGCAATATTTTACAATCTATACAATGTTTGATTGGGAGCCAGTGCAGTGTTGACAGGACCGGGCTAATATGGTCATACTTCCTGGTTCTAGTAAGAACTCTTGCTGCTGCATTTTGGACTAGCTGTAGTTTGTTTATTAAGTGTGCAGAACAACCACCCAATAAAGCATTGCAATAATCTAACCTTGAGGTCATAAATGCATGGATTAGCATTTCTGCATTTGACATTGAGAGCATAGGGCGTAATTTAGATATATTTTTGAGATGGAAAAATGCAGTTTTACAAATGCTAGAAATGTGGCTTTGTAAGGAAAGATTGCGATCAAATAGCACACCTAGGTCCTAACTGATGACGAAGAATTGACAGAGCAACCATCAAGTCTTAGACAGTGTTCTAGGTTATTGTCACACTGTGACTTTTTGGGGGCGGAACCAAAAGTGGCGAAGGTTGGTTCCGCCCGAAGACGGTTTCCGCCCGGCCCGTATATTACAAACACCGGAACTTCCGGGAAACTCCGGGAGGCAAATTGGGCTGTACGAGGCACAGGTGAGGACAATAAACGCGGCGATCGTGGATTGGACAATGGAGAGAACAGGAAGGGTATAAAAAGAGTCTCAGAAATTCAAACAGCAGTTCGAGTTGAATCGTTTCAGGCCGATCCGGCGGGCAGTGTAGAGGTTTGGGCAGAGTCAGCATTGGT
The DNA here is from genome assembly GCF_003368295.1 of Carassius auratus. Lineage (NCBI taxonomy): Eukaryota > Metazoa > Chordata > Actinopteri > Cypriniformes > Cyprinidae > Carassius > Carassius auratus. The sequence continues at coordinate 65,051 of NW_020523440.1, read as the reverse complement.
GAAGGCAGAGGATCTTCACGGGGTGAAGAGTGTTATCAAAGGAACAAAGGAAGAGTGTTATCGTTCATTTGTGAGTACTATTGGACAGTGCATTGTACATCATTGGGGAGAGTGCATTATCCAGCGTATGTTGTGAGCATCTGGTAAATAGGCCAGCGGCCCCATTACGGAGCAGAGTTTTGGGTGAGCCGGGAAGTACGAGTACAGGAAGCCGCAAGCAGTCGTGACGGCAACGTTATTCCTCCGGCCCTTCATCTATCAACAACGCCCAACGAAACCCCAGGATAAGTCCTAGTAAACCGTGGTTCTGACCCTATTTCACGTAGAGTGTGTGGAGTGCAGTGGGTGAGTCCTTGTCTTTGCTGTGAGTGTGTACACTTGAAATCTTGCAGTGGTATGCTGTGGTTGTGTTGTCAGTAGCCACCCTGGACTGGATGAGTCGTGGGGGAGACCAGTGACCGTTGAGGCTGGTGAAGCGCCATTTTCATCTAAATGCCATTTTTCGACCCCTGCATGGAGACCCAAATGTAACGTCCTGTCTAGACCCTTTCAGAATACCCTGGCTCTGTGGAAGCGGTGGTGAAGAATACACGTAAGCAAGACTGGTGTGAGTAAAAGCCAAAAATTATACCTATATGCAAGGAGGAAGTTTTACTGTTGCAAATTAGCTGTGTGGATTTACTTTACCTGTTGTGGAGCCTCTTCAAAGGTTCACCCCGGTCCAGATCCCTTAAACTGCAAATAGAAGAGAGGAGAGGGAAGCGTTCGGCCCGGTGCGACAGTGTTTAACTTTCCCAGACGCACAGGAAATCCCTGTGGAGGCCTGCGCTACGACGATTTACTACTCCAGGTCTGACAGTTCATCTACTTACTGTATCGCAGTATTTCACCATAAGCCCACCGCCCAGGAGAAGTATTCTAGGAGAATAGAGCCCCAGTTGCCTGTGGAATACTTACCTTTGTCCATTGCTACGAATCACTAAAGTGAGAATAGAGCCCCAGTTGCCTGTGGAATACTTACCTTTGCCCATTGCTACGAATCACTAAAGTGAGAATAGAGCCCCAGTTGCCTGTGAAGTACCTACCTGTGTTGTCCCCCGCAGTTTGAGTGACCTCTCTCTTGCAGTGCCATTGGAGTTCTGTGTCGCGGGTTGCCGCTCACCTCGGAGTGTGCAGAAGGGGAGGCGCCGCCCGAGCACCCTGTACGAAGAGATCGGAGGAACAAGTCGTTTATCAGCCAGTCGTATGGACCCAAGTAACAGGTAGCCACTCTCACCGGATCGATTACTCATTGTGTGTTTCACTCTGCCTTCAGGAGAAAAGAAGGGCGCCACGAGTCAACAAAAGCCCAAAGGGACATACTAACCCTCGCCGCATAGTTCTCTCCGGCCCCTTTCTCCTCCTGCTGAACAGAGACGATAATTTTAAGATTTACCTCCCCCTCCCTGAATTATTTTAATTAATTTAAATAAAGTTGTTTTAATATTACTTACGCTTGGTCTGTCTGGTCATTGGGGTTGCTTTGAGACCTCCTCGGGGTGGAAACTAGGAAGGGGCGTGACTTGCAACATCTGTGGTCCGCTCCGACCTGTGACATTATTACAAGCAGAGTTTTTAGGTCCTATAATTAACACCTCAGAATTTAGCAGTAAGAAATTACTCGTCATCCAGTTGTTTATATTTACTATGCATTCCATTAGTTTTTCAAAATGGTGTGTTTCACCAGACCGCAACGAAATATAGAGCTGAGTATCATCAGCATAACAGTGAAAGCTAACACCATGTTTCCTGATGAGCTCTCCCAAGGGGTAACATATAAAGCGTGAAGAGTAGCGGACCTAGTACTGAGCCTTGAGGTAGTCCATACTGCACTTGTGATCGATATGATACATCTTCATTCACTGCTACGAACTGATGGTGGTCATATAAGTACGATTTAAACCATGCTAATGCACTTCCATTAATGCCAACAAAGTGTTCAAGTCTATGCAAAAGAATGTTGTGGTCAATTGTTTCAAACGCAGCACTAAGATCCAATAAAACTAATAGAGAGATATATCCACGATCAGATGATAAGATCAGATAATTTGTAACTCTAAGGAGAGCAGTCTCAGTACTACGATACGGTCTAAATCCTGACTGGAAATCCTCACATATACCATTTTTCTCTAAGAAGGAATATAATTGTGAGGATACCACCTTTTCTAGTATCTTGGACAGAAAAGGGAGATTCAAGATTGGTCTATAATTAACTAGTTCTTTGGGGTCAAGTTGTGGTTTTTTTGATGAGAGGCTTAATAACAGCCAGTTTGAAGGTTTTGGGGACATATCCTAAAGACAATGAGGAATTAATGATAGTCAGAAGAGGATCTATGACTTCTGGAAGCACCTCTTTTAGGAGCTTAGATGGTATAGGGTCTAACATACATGTTGTTGGTTTAGATGATTTACCAAGTTTATACAATTCTCTCCTATAGTAGAGAATGAGTGGAACTGTTCCTCAGGGGGTCTATAGTGCACTGTCTGATGTGATACTGTAGCTGACGGCTGAATGGTTGCAATTTTATCTATAATAGTATAGATTTTTAGAAGTAAAGTAGTTCATAAAGTCATTACTGCTGTGGTGTTAAGAAATGGGAAAACAAGTGTTGACATTCCGGGAAAATGTCAACACTTTTTGAGGCTTTATTTTTCGTTAATTTGGCCACTGTATTTAATAAATACCTGGGGTTATTTTTGTTTTCTTCTAAAAGAGAAGAAAAGTAATTTAATCTAGCAGTTTTTAATGCTTTTCTGTAGGATAGGTCACATTCTGGGAACTAAAATAAAACTTCCTGCTGAAAAAAATTCCAGAACATGAAAAATTTCTAGTTGGGTATAGCTAATTCTAGAAGAATCTGGAAAATGGTTGAATGTCTGATGGGAGGACCCTTCAAATTCTGTAACACTGCACCTTATGGCACAATTTCAATTAAATCAATTAAATTTGTAAAAAAAAAAAAAAAATATATATATATATATATATATATATATATATATATATATATATATATATATACAGTATTGTTCAAAATAATAGCAGTACAATGTGACTAACCAGAATAATCAAGGTTTTTAGTATATTTTTTATTGCTACGTGGCAAACAAGTTACCAGTAGGTTCAGTAGATTGTCAGAAAACAAACAAGACCCAGCATTCATGATATGCACGCTCTTAAGGCTGTGCAATTGGGCAATTAGTTGAAAGGGGTGTGTTCAAAAAAATAGCAGTGTCTACCTTTGACTGTACAAACTCAAAACTATTTTGTACAAACATTTTTTTTTTCTGGGATTTAGCAATCCTGTGAATCACTAAACTAATATTTAGTTGTATGACCACAGTTTTTTAAAACTGCTTGACATCTGTGTGGCATGGAGTCAACCAACTTGTGGCACCTCTCAGCTGTTATTCCACTCCATGATTCTTTAACAACATTCCACAATTCATTCACATTTCTTGGTTTTGCTTCAGAAACAGCATTTTTGATATCACCCCACAAGTTCTCAATTGGATTAAGGTCTGGAGATTGGGCTGGCCACTCCATAACATTAATTTTGTTGGTTTGGAACCAAGACTTTGCCCGTTTACTAGTGTGTTTTGGGTCATTGTCTTGTTGAAACAACCATTTCAAGGGCATGTCCTCTTCAGCATAGGGCAACATGACCTCTTCAAGTATTTTAACATATGCAAACTGATCCATGATCCCTGGTATGCGATAAATAGGCCCAACACCATAGTAGGAGAAACATGCCCATATCATGACGCTTGCACCTCCATGCTTCACTGTCTTCACTGTGTACTGTGGCTTGAATTCAGAGTTTGGGGGTCGTCTCACAAACTGCCTGTGGCCCTTGGACCCAAAAAGAACAATTTTACTCTCATCAGTCCACAAAATGTTCCTCCATTTCTCTTTAGGCCAGTTGATGTGTTCTTTGGCAAATTGTAACCTCTTCTGCACATGCCTTTTTTTTAACAGAGGGACTTTGCGGGGGATTCTTGAAAATAGATTAGCTTCACACAGACGTCTTCTAACTGTCACAGTACTTACAGGTAACTCCAGACTGTCTTTGATCATCCTGGAGGTGATCATTGGCTGAGCCTTTGCCATTCTGGTTATTCTTCTATCCATTTTGATGGTTGTCTTCCGTTTTCTTCCACGTCTCTCTGGTTTTGCTCTCCATTTTAAGGCATTGGAGATCATTTTAGCTGAACAGCCTATCATTTCTTGCACCTCTTTATAGGTTTTCCCCTCTCTAATCAACTTTTTAATCAAAGTACGCTGTTCTTCTGAGCAATGTCTTGAACGACCCATTTTCCTCAGCTTTCAAATGCATGTTCAACAAGTGTTGGCTTCATCCTTAAATAGGGGCCACCTGATTCACACCTGTTTCTTCACAAAATTGATGACCTCAGTGATTGAATGCCACACTGCTATTTTTTTGAACACACCCCTTTCAACTAATTCAACTAATTGCCCAATTGCACAGCCTTAAGAGCGTGCATATCATGAATGCTGGGTCTCATTTGTTTTCTGAGAATCTACTGAACCTACTGGTAACTTGTTTGCCACGTAGCAATAAAAAAATATACGAAAAACCTTGATTATTCTGGTTAGTCACATTGTACTGCTATTATTTTGAACAATACTGTATATATATATATATATATATATATATATATATATATATATATATATATATATATATATATATATATATACACTTTAGTCGCGGCTCGCAATTAATTAGCCCTATTACTTTCTGAAATAATGAAGGCTGAAATGCCTGTAGTCTAAGGTAAAATGTTTACAAACATTATAAAAACTGTTATTAGTTTCTCTCCAAAACAAATCCTAGAAAAGTTTAGGCTATAAATTCGTCACTCTAAAACCTAATTAATCTAAGTTGATGCTGATGCTTACCTCTCTCATTCGGCACAAATCCAAATGTTTCCATGTTCCCGACATATCTGGATGCTAAAATGTTATTTATTATATAGTGTTTGTACTTTCAGTTATTATTATTTAAAACAATCTTGTCAGTAAATTGTTAATAATCGGTTAAGGAGCATCGGTTAGGAAAAATAACATAAATTAACATCCCTAGTCAGTAACGTCACAGCGCAAAGAATATAGAATAATAGTTGCTGTATAATAAGTAACGCTGTATATGCATCCTAAAGTCGGACTCCAAATTTCATTCTAAGAATTATTTTGAGGTTAATATAGCAAATGAAAACTGTTCAGCTTCCGGGAAATTTGAGAAGCTCCATTATGCTATTTTAGTTGCCCTCACTCCACAACAAATCATTTCAATTAACAGTATTTAGAAAATAACAATAATTACAAATATAAGGAGCTGTAGCAATATTAATTACAATACAAAACGTATTAATTTAGGCTAAAACGAAACTGAAACCAACGTTGGGTATCATTCAACAAAAAATCTAATGTTTCTGTATTCGCGATGCATTTGAATGCAAAATGATTATGAAAATGGTATGTTTATAGTGTTAATTATAGCCTAATGTTTGTAAACATTTTGTGTCTGCATTATGTCTATTTCTGAATGAAATAATATATATTTTTTTTCTTTCTAAAAACTGATTTATAACTGATGTTTAACTGATTATTAATTGGTCAAAATTAGCTGATACAGTTTGCTGCATCCATGCTCACTCAGAAACCGGTGACTGTGAACTGCAGCATCTCAGGCCCAATTTGGTCTCAATCCGGCCCTGAAGGCAGTGCATTGCCCTTGAGACTTGCCTATGATGAGTACACAGGGACATTTCACTCGCTTCAGCATTACATTTGCATATGCCGAACTGCTGGAATTCGTGATTGGTTGACAGCAAATTTCAAATATTAAACGGAACGATAAAATAACGTTATTAAACGGTTAATGGGCATTTCAAATTTTCGATTCTGTTCATAACTATAAAATTGGATTTAGTTTCTGGTTCTGGTTCTGTTCCTGTCAAAATTTCATTCGTTTCCCGGTTTTCATTTTCGTTCCTTGAACCAGTTCAGAGCCCTGTTTACAGCTGCAAAAAAAAAAAAAAAAAAAAAAAAACAATATGGTTTACACCTTTATCCTTATTTGTTATATGTAAAATAAATAAATAAATAAAACATTTGATTACAAAAAAATAAAATAAAAAATAAAATAAAACACTGACTGTCTGTCTGTGTTTGTGTGCATCAAATAAAGCAGCACAATAATGTATGTGGTGATTAAACTGACTTGGAACCACATGTGCATTAAACCATTAATCCTTTTAACAACCAGATATTTTAAAAAAATATATTGTTATTATTATTATTATTATTATTATTATTATTATTATTATTAATGTTGAAAAGAGCTGAGGATATTTTTTCAGGTTTTTTGAAGGGAGATAAATTGAAAGAACAGCATTATTACATTTGTTTCATTTGTTTCATCAGTTACATTTATTTGTTATATTATTTACATCAAGCTTTTGAATGGTATAGTAATGTATATTGTTATTGAAACTTCATAATATTTCACTTGATTATACATTTAGTCAGGAATTATAGTTTGGAAAAAGTCTTTGGAAAAAGTCTAACTAATAACATGTTTACATGTTATGTGCAAACCAGTACAATCACAATTATTCAACCCTCTTGACTTTTTTGCTGACAGTTTGCTGTGGAGGATAACATTTTATGAAATCAATTTAACAAAGGCATCAGTAAAGTATAAGAGAAAGTTTGTTAATACACTTTTGAGTGATTCTGAGAATGGAACATTGATGAATCATGATAAAATTCGAATTGGCTCTAAACATTCATGTTCAAAAATATTAAACCCCCTTTGTGCAGAATCTTTTATTCTTTAAAATCACCAATAAACGCTGTCTGTAAGTTTTTAGAAGCTTCTGTCACCTCTCTACTACAGTTTTGGCCAATTCCTCGGCTGAAAAAGCTTCCAGATTAGGGCTGGGAACACGCATTGAGGTCATCGATGACGTTGACGCAAAAAATACGTCGACGCAAAATATGTGCATCGATACGTTGACCTGTTTTTATTTCTCTAAAAAACGTTTGCAAAACGTTTACCTTATGTGCGCTGAATATACGCGATGGCTGGATCAACATTCTGTTCAATGTTATATAACCAATCCATGGGGTTTTCTGCATTGATCTTTTTTTTGGCGGCTGTCAAAGCCTTATTTGATCGGTGAGTGATGTAGAATAGAATGACTGCTGCGCCTGACAGGGTGCGTATGAGAGAGAACCCCGGCTTTGCGCGCACACTCACAGTCTTCAAACAACACAAGCGATCCTTGCTCTCTCTCTCCCTTGTGCATATTAATCAAAATCATTAAACACGAAAGAAAAAGGGCGAAACACCAAAATTTCACGTGCGCTCATGCACTCACAGTCTTCAAACTACACGAACGCTGTCTGGCACTCTCTCTCTCTCTCTCTCTCTCTCTCTCTCTCTCTCTCTCTCTCTCTCTCGTGCATATTAACCAAAATCATTAGACGCAATAGAAAAAGGGCGGAACGCCAAAGTTTCACGTGGAGCATTCAGAGATTTTTTTTTTCTCCATGACAGGCTGCTGGCTCCCACTGTTATTTTTTTTTATTTTTTTTTGCAAAAGCACTCTCTGTATTAGCTTAAAGCCCTCAAGTTTACATTGGTTGCTGTATTCTTTCAATTGCTCTAAACAAGTATTTTGGGTGACCTTTTTTATTGAATGCTAGACATCAAAGTTGTTGTTATTTAGAGAAAGTTGTGTCTGCTCAATTGAGCACCTTCCTGCATAAAAATGATATGTATGAAGAATTTCAGTCAGGTTTTAGGCCCCACCATAGCACAGAAACTGCACTTGTTAAAATTACAAATGACCTGCTCCTTGCGTCAGACCAAGGCTGCATCTCATTTCTAGTCTTACTTGATCTTAGTGCTGCGTTCGACACCATAGATCATGACATACTCATAGATCGATTACAAAACTATACAGGTATTCAAGGGCAGGCTCTAAGATGGTTTAGATCCTACCTGTCCGATCGCTACCATTTTGTTTACTTAAATGGGGAGTCATCTCATTTATCATCAGTAAAATATGGAGTGCCACAAGGATCCGTCCTAGGTCCCCTTCTATATTCAATATATATGTTGCCCCTTGGTAATATTATTAGAAAATACGGAATTAGCTTCCACTGTTATGCTGATGATACTCCGCTATATATCTCAACGAGACCAGATGAAACTTCCCAATTATCTAAGCTAACAGAGTGTGTTAAAAATGTAAAAGATTGGATGACACACAATTTTCTCCAATTAAATTCGGATAAGACAGAGATACTAATTATTGGACCAAAAAACACTACACAGAATCTTGTAGATTACAATCTGCAACTAGACGGATGTACTGTTACTTCCTCTACAGTCAGAAATCTGGGTGTTATATTAGACAGCAATTTGTCTTTTGAAAATCATATTTCCAATGTTACAAAAACTGCATTCTTCCATCTTAGAAACATTGCCAAGCTACGAAACATGTTATCTGTTTCTGATGCAGAAAAGCTAGTTCATGCATTCATGACCTCTAGACTGGACTATTGTAATGCACTTCTAGGTGGTTGTCCTACTTCAATAAAATAGCTACAGGTAGTCCAAAATGCAGCAGCTAGAGTCCTTATGAGGTCAAGAAAATATGATCATATTACCCCAATTTTACAGTCTCTGCACTGGCTACCTATTAAGTTCCGTATCAGTTACAAATTATCATTACTTGCCTATAAGGCCCTAAATGGTTTAGCTCCAGCGTACCTAACTAGCCTTCTACCACGTTACAACCCATCACGCACCCTAAGGTCACAAAACGCTGGACTTTTGGTCGTTCCTAGGATAGCAAAGTCCACTAAAGGAGGTAGAGCTTTCTCACATTTGGCTCCCAAACTCTGGAATAGCCTTCCTGATAATGTTCGGGGTTTAGACACACTCTCTCTGTTTAAATCTAGATTAAAAACACATCTCTTTCGCCAAGCATTCGAATAATGTATCTTTTTAATTGTGAGTGTAGTTGCATCTGTTCAAAGTTGCATTTTTATTCATTAGCTTGGGTTAAACTAATTTTACTTTGTTGGATCAGCAGCTATGCTAATGATGTCTGTATTTTGTTTCTATGTTTCGCCACGGGATTTACATCCCGTGGTAACTAGGATTTAAACAAGCTCCAGTCTGGATCCAGAACACCTGAGAAGAGATGATGCTGACCCTCAGAGGACCTCAGATGATGCTAACCTTGAATCAACAAACAGAACTAACAATTATTGCTAAATGTGTGACTGAATCATATAATAACTTAATTAATAATATTGATAGTTCATCGTCTAGCTGACTACGTCTTGTATTATTATTATTATTTTTATTTTTTCTAAAATCCTGTCAAATGTGCACAAACTACTAGCTACTATTAAATATTGTAGAAACATAATTTTCTGTAAAGTTGCTTTGTAACGATTTATTTTGTAAAAAGCGCTATACAAATAAACTTGAATTGAATTGAATTGAAATTTTCATCTGAAAGAATAACTTTTTTTTAGTAAGCTAGGCCCTATGTGTTAAGTAAGCTTGTTTCAGTAAGCTATGCATTTTCAAGGCTTCAAGGTTTTATTGAATGCTATCTCTATACAAGTGCAAAGTAATGCATTCTAAGCCAGTCTTTTATTTTGTAATTTTAAGAGCAATAAACATATATTGCAATGTTAAGGAATTCATGTTTTTTTTTTTCATTCAGATACGTAAATCAACATGTATAAATTGTTAGTAGTCAATTAATGGGGAGATAATCGAAATCGAATCGGTCTGAAAAAATTAATCGTTAGATTAATCGATGCATCGAAAAAATAATCGCTAGATTAATCGTTTAAAAAATAATCGTTTATCCCAGCCCTATTGCAGATCACTGATAATCTTTGGTTTTCACATTCACCACTGTTTTCTTCAAATTCCACCAGATATTTTAAATGAGAATTAAGGCTGGAGACTGAACAGGCCACTTAAGAACATTATATGACTGATCCCTGAACCAAGCAGAAGTAGAACTGAATGTGTACTTTGGTATGACTAGCCTGCAGGAAAGTCCATTGATCATCAGCTTCAGTCTTTGCACCAAATCCATCACAATTCTTGTCAAAATGGCCTGATACCTCAAAGAATCAATTATGTCCTTCACACAGTCATGATTTCCACTTCCTTCTACAGTAAAGAAACCCCATAACAGGACTGATCCACCTCCAAGTTTGAGGATGGAGATGGTGTTCTTCTGCTTATGAGCTTTGCCTTTTTTGCAGCAGACATACCGCTGATCCATGGGTCCAAAAAGTTCCAGTTTTCCTCCTTTCATCAGGTCATCTTGCAAGTCTTTGGCTTAACATTGCAAATGTTTCTCAGTTGCTCTGATTAAACATTTTATGATATTTTTCCTTCCACAACCTCAAAGATTTTCTGGTAAAACACACTTTAAGCTAAGGAGAGCTGTGGAGAGCTGTGTCTCTAGGAACTTTCAATGTCTTGGAAATCTTCATATAGCCTAAGCCTTTCTAAAGTACTACGATATTTATTCTCTTTTAGCTTTAGAGATGTCTGTTGACATTTTTGCTACTCAACTTCAACACATGCATGGGCTAACTGTATGTGTAATGGCTCAAGCTAATTCTGTTTTTAATAGGGTTTCTAAAAGCTTAATTGTGTTTTGAGACTGTTTTATTCCCCACCATGCAAATAAGTGATTTAAAAACAGCAATGTTGAATAGGGTTTGAATAATTATGACATAGCAGTATTATAAAAAAATCTTATAACTCAAAAGTATTACATTATATATTGACAATATCACTTTTAATATGCCAGTGAACTGTTACAGATGCAATTTTTATTTTATCCTGGATCTTCAGAAAAGCTTGTATTTGTAAAGTACTGCAGTCTCTAGGGGGTTGAGTAATTTTGATTGCAACTGTAAATAAATAAATAGAGACTTACTCAAGTGTATGATCTCTGCTGAATAAAGCGCTTCATTTATTATTATTATTTTTTTCTGCGGAAATTCAAATCTCAAATCCTCAACCACATCACATCTTTTTGGGGTGAATTATGTATTATTCCTCTCATCGCGAAGCAAACAGTAAAATAAAAGAACCCATCAGCCTGCACCATATAGAGTTTAATGACATAACATGGTGTATATATATATATATATATATATATATATATATATATATATATATATATATATATATATATATATTGGATACTTGTTTATACATTTCGCAGGAAGTTTGTCATGTTGCATAAACCGCTTAGACAAGTCTTTAAAAGTTAGTCATCTAGTTCTTAGACAGTTTTAACATAGTGGCTATGTTTAAGCAACTGTAAGCCATTGATTCAGGCTGGTTGTTAGTTGCAGTTTGCAGGCAGTTCCATTTTGATCAACTAATGTGCAGCAAAAAAAAAAATAATCCTTTTTGTATGGTGCTGATCTTGACATAGTCATTCATGCAGTTATCTCTTCCTGTTTGGACTACTCTAATGCACTTTATTTGGGAGTGAGCCAAGCTCTTATTTCAAAATTGCAATTGGTCCACAATGCAGCTGTGAGGCTCCTTACTAGTACAAAGAACTACATATTACTCCTATGCTGTCCTCACTGCAGTGTAGCAAATGTAGCTATACAGCCAGCTAACTCTGTTGCAAAATGACCACAAGTCTTAGTGAGCGATTTCTTGCCGTTTACTGTGGCTTTCAACATCATCTTACATGACAGAGTGAAAACTGTAACAGAAAAAAGTTTGAATGTTTGAATGTAACCAAGAACCACTCTGCTATCAGTGTAGAACTTAATGGAATCTAACTTCAAGTCCAGTTCATCCTGAATCAGCTCGGCCACTTCCACATCCAAAAGTTCAAGTCTGGGTATGGTTGGCTCTGATTGAGGAGCAAGTTTCGACTTCCCCATGACAAATCCAATATCAACGATGTCTGCTTGGATGGTCTTCAAATAGGCTACAGCCCCAATGACCATAGTATAAGCATCACAGAAGACACAGAGTTCCATCCGTTCGGCCTTGGTTAGAGAGAGTACTGTGTACATCCTTGATATATGGAAGTGCTCTTGAAGTGAGTTTCACCAAGCCTCCCACTTGCATAATTTCTCTTCAGGTGTTTGAGCATCCCACTCTGAAGCCGCTTGGGAAGGCTGCCAAGACAGCCGGACTATTTGATGCAAACTTGTGGAGCCTGAGGTTGGATGCAGAATGGCTTCAGCATCAGAAGGGACAGAACAAAGACCGTCATCGACATAAAAGTGACGTTCCACAAAATTGATGGTGTCTTGTCCATATCTTTGTGCACCCTTTCTGACAGCCTTTCTAAGCCCATAAATTGACTCTGCCGGAGACGGGCTGTTCCCAAACACATGGACTTTCATCCTGTAGTCTATGACTTCACTTGCCACATCATTGTTCTTGAACCATAAAAATCTCAAATAGTTCATGTGTTTTTCTTCTACAAGGAAGCAGTAAAACATCTGATGTATGTCTGCCATAACAGCCACCTTTTCCTTTCAGAACCGCTTGAGTACTCCCAGAAGGGAGTTGTTAAGATCAGGGCCAGTCAATAGCACATTATTTAAGGAGAGGCCGTAGTGTTGGGTACTCGAATCAAAAACCACCCTGATTTGACCTGGTTTTTGTGGGTGAAACACTGCAAAGCTTGGTAAGGACCAACACTCTTTGTCTTCCCTTAGTCCTGTTGCCACCTAAGCATGATCATTTTCCAGCAGTTTACCCATGAATGCCACATATTGCTGTTTCATCTCCGGCTTTCTTCTCAAGTTGCGTTGAAGTGATACAAGTAATTTGAGTGCTTGGCTTGTTGTTCTGTTGTTGCAGCCGTTCTCTAGGCTGCCTGAATGGTAGTGGAGCGACCCAACTGTGTGAATCATTTCTGTAGACTTCCTTGTCCACTACGTTCAAGAAAGTCTCATCCTCAATTGATGGTGCCAACTTGTTGTCCTGTTCGGTACGGTCAAATACATTGTTACCCAGCCTGTCTTCTTTAGCCCTTCTGAGCCCTAAGACACTTTTCCTGGGCTCTTTGCCATGAAGTTCATCGCTGACATGCATAAAACTAATGCATGGTTGAAGGAGCAAGGTCCGTTGACAATCAAGCACTGTTGTCCTGTAAGTGCTGATGTTTGGCTTGTGCGCATTTTCTAGACAGACCTCTCCAACCAACACCCAACCCAAGTCAAGACGTTAAGCAAATGGGGCATTGGGAGGGCCATTTACTTTTTCCCTTACATTGTGCACTCTAATTACGTCTCTACCAAGCAGCAGGAGGATCTCTGCAGTGGGGTCTAACACAGGAATGTGTTCTGCTACTTTGACGAGGTGAGGTTGATGAAGAGCGGCGTTCTGCCCGGTTCTCAGGTAAGTCGTTACATTCAATAAGCGGGGGAAGAGGCATTGTCACTTTCACATCATGTACTTTGACCATAAAATCTTCAGCCTTTCTGCCAAATGTTTCCTCTGTGCTGGAACACGTTCTCAGTAAGTAGGGATATGGCTTACTCTGAATGTTGAAAAGGTCAAAGAAACTGGATGTCGCCAATGACCGGTTGCTTTGGTCATCTAAAACGATGACCTTGATGGGTTTATCTGGACAGCCCTTGTGATACACTTTTGCTAGGCATATCGTGGAACATGACCTCCCAACTTGTCCTGCACCACATACTTCAGTACAGCTTGAGCTGACAACTTCCATACTGTCGTTACCCTCTTCTCCCTCCCCGCCATTTTGCGACAAGTTTACAGGAGCCATGGTCTGTGGTGGAGGGCCCGGATGCATAGCTGAGACATGTTTATTGCTGTCACACTCATTTCACTACTGCAGTACAGTCCTTCGCCACATGACTATTTGAACCACAGCACATAAAGCAGAATCCTCTCTCTTTCAGAAAGGCTTTCCTGTCTTGAAGATCTTTGACTCTAAAGGCTTTGCACTTCTTCAGTGGATGTGGCTTTGCATGTATTGGGCAGCTCTTATTTGGATTACTGGAAGTGCTTGACTCTGCTGGGGGGGAGATCGGTCTTATTAACTGCAATGGGGTTCTTGGTGCTTTTAAGATAGGGACTTTCAACCTTTACAGAAGATCCACTAGCATTTAAAAAGACAAAACTGGGATCATTCATTTTCTTTGCCTCATCGCAGACGAATCTGGTAAAGAATTCAAATGGTGGAAACCGTCCTCCGTTTTCTTCTTTATACCTTGAACCTGCAGGGCTTTTTCAACTACCTCTGTTGCTGCGTATCATTCCTGAAGACATCCCAGGCTTTTCTGAGTGCTATGTCTGGACTTGCTACATGCACTGATCACAGCCGTTTCACTTGGTTGCTGGATTCTTTTCCAAACCAACCAGTCATTAAGTCTAGCTCCTCAGTAGCAGTGAGAGCCAGCCCTTGTGTAGCATTTTATATGAAGACTGCCGAGCACGATCATTTTCTGGATTATCGTCAAACTCATACAAGCTTGCACTCACCAGGTCACGTTGAGCTAAATATTGCACAAGATGTTCAGTTGCAGACACGCCCTGGTCGGGTTTTAGCTGGGGATAGCACAGAGCAGAAATATTCAAGTCAGTATGAAAATTATTTGAATCAAATTGAGTATTCCCTCTGTCAGTTAAATTCTCACCATATGATAGTTTGACTGCCAGTGAAACATGAGCATTGTTTAGACCATTCTCTGATAAATTGACATTTCCCATGTTATTAGCCTGCCGTGGCTCATGTGATGGAATATAGACCTGCCGGTATGAAGAGAAGGAATTGTTCGGACTGAACATGAGAGTGCCATCCGTAGCAGGCTGAAAAGCCTGTGAGCAAGCCTTTGTAGCTGTTCGCTTTGTGGAGCTAGTCGGCCAAAATGAGGTTGGACGTATTCGCTTGTCCGCTCCATTTTGTCTTCTCCTCAAGTGCTCCACTTAGCAATTGTGTCAGCCGATTCCCAAACGGCTACTTCAGCAGCTGCTGCTTCCCGACACATGGCGAGTGTTTCAAGCTCAGTCTCTCTTTTTATTTTCTCCAACTCTGATTCAGCTTCTTTAGCTGCCTTTTCTATTTTAGCTTTAGCCTCTCTTTCTGCATATTCAGCACGTACTTTAGCTGCTGCTTTAGCCCGTCGCGGATTAATGCACTGCTTGATGACGCAGGTGAGTGAGAACTTCTACTTGCTACAGAAGACTTAGCATGTTTTCCTTCCATCTTGCCACAATGCTCAACACTAACTTTTCTGTCTTTTCACTGTGCTGTCCTCACTGCATTGTAGCAACTGTAGCTATACAGCCATCTATCTCTAAAGCAATTTCTTGCTGTTTACTGTGGCTTTCAACATCATCTTACATGACAGAGTGAAAACTGTAAGAAAGGAAAAAAGTTAGAATTTTTTAACATAAATATTGTCTAATGAAATATACCTGTATCTACACGTAAATAAACACTGTAACTGCGTAGTCTTTTCTTTTTAAACAGTACTGTAACATTAACTTATTAACATAATACATTTTGTACTTACGACATTGCTTCTAGAGCTAACAACAGATGGATTACATGTGCACACGTACTGTCAGCTTCCTTTCTTCCATACAGGAAATAACCTCTAACCCCAAACTCCAGGTCTACATCATATCAAAATAAAAGTCCTAAACATTTTGCCTTAATGGAAACACAACTCCACTTTTGGAAAAGATGCATTGGCTTCTGGTTAAATATTGGATTCAGTATAAGGTGTTGCTGTACGTTTTTAAAGCTGTCCATGATATGGCCTCAGAATATATTATGGACCTGATTCATTTGAACTCTGGTAGATCTCAAAGATCATTTCAATCAATCAATCAATCACCTTTATTTATATAGTGCTTTAAACAAAATACATTGCACCAAAGCACTGAACAACATTCATTTGGAAAACAGTGTCTCAATAATGCAAAATGATAGTTAAAGGCAGTTCATCATTGAATTCAGTTATGTCATCTCTGTTCAGTTGAAATAGTGTCTGTTTTAATTTGCAATCAAGTCAATGATATCGCTGTAGATGAAGTGACCCCAACTAAGCAAGCCAGAGGCGACAGCGGCAAGGAACCGAAACTCCATCGGTGACAGAATGGAGAAAAAAACCTTGGGAGAAACCAGGCTCAGTTGGGGGGCCAGTTCTCCTCTGACCAGACGGAACCAGTAGTTCAATTCCAGGCTGCAGCAAAGTCAGATTGTGCAGAAGAATCATCTGTTTCCTGTGGTCTTGTCCTGGTGCTCCTCTGAGACAAGGTCTTTACAGGGGATCTGTATCTGGGGCTCTAGTTGTCCTGGTCTCCACTGTCTTTCAGGGCAGTAGAGGTCCTTTCTAGGTGCTGATCCACCATCTGGTCTGGATACGTACTGGATCCGGGTGCCACGGTGACCTCGGAACAAGAGAGAAACAGACAAATATTAGCGTAGATGCCATTCTTCTAATGATGTAGAAAGTACGGTGTTATGTGAAGTGTTCCGGTTCCAGTTTACCTAATTAATGCAGCCTAAAAATCCTTTAACGGATTTGG
Source organism: Carassius auratus (assembly GCF_003368295.1). NCBI lineage: Eukaryota > Metazoa > Chordata > Actinopteri > Cypriniformes > Cyprinidae > Carassius > Carassius auratus. The sequence continues at coordinate 48,381 of NW_020523440.1, read as the reverse complement.
ATATTAAAAGCATATTAGTATGTTATGTGTATGCCAGGTTAAAGAGATGGGTCTTTAATCTAGATTTAAACTGCAAGAGTGTGTCTGCCTCCCGAACAATGTTAGGTAGGTTATTCCAGAGTTTAGGCGCCAAATAGGAAAAGGATCTGCCGCCCGCAGTTGATTTTGATATTCTAGGTATTATCAAATTGCCTGAGTTTTGAGAACGTAGCGGACGTAGAGGAGTATAATGTAAAAGGAGCTCATTCAAATACTGAGGTGCTAAACCATTCAGGGCTTTATAAGTAATAAGCAATATTTTAAAATCTATACGATGTTTGATAGGGAGCCAGTGCAGTGTGGACAGGACCGGGCTAATATGGTCATACTTCCTGGTTCTAGTAAGAACTCTTGCTGCTGCATTTTGGACTAGCTGTAGTTTGTTTACCAAGCGTGCAGAACAACCACCCAATAAAGCATTACAATAGTCTAACCTTGAAGTCATAAATGCATGGATTAACATTTCTGCATTTGACATTGAGAGCATAGGCCGTAATTTAGATATATTTTTGAGATGGAAAAATGCAGTTTTACAAATGCTAGAAACGTGGCTTTCTAAGGAAAGATTGCGATCAAGTAACACACCTAGGTTCCTAACTGATGACGAAGAATTGACAGAGCAACCATCAAGTCTTAGACAGTGTTCTAGGTTATTACAAGTAGAGTTTTTAGGCCCTATGATTAACACCTCTGTTTTTTCTGAATTTAGCAGTAAGAAATTACTCGTCATCCAATTTTTTATATCGACTATGCATTCCATTAGTTTTTCAGCTTTAACATTTAACAGCTTACTGCTCTCAGTTCCAAAAACTCACCCTGAAAACAAAGGGGGATAGTGCATTTTCGGTTGTTAGTCCAAGAATGTGGAATACCCTTCCACATGACATCAGATCTGCACCCTCAGTTGACGTTTTGAAATCTCTCTTGAAAACATACTTGTTTTCTATGGCTTTTAATTGCTGACTTTGGAGTATTATTGGAGTATATTATTGGAGTAAGTATTTTTTTTTTTTTTTTCTGTTATTGTTGATTTTAGTTGTACTGTTCTCATCTTGTTATGTTGCTGTACAGTCCTTTGGTCTAGTTTGGGCTCTACAAATAAAGTAGACTTGAGACTTGAGACTTCTGAATGGGCACTCGCAATGTGTCCCCTAGAGGGCACTATGGGGAATGCCTCCGGCATGACCAGCGTCTGAAGCATGACTCTAAACATGACAATAAAATTGACAGTGGCAAGCGGCAGCCTATGACGTCACAACTGGTGTGATCGAGAGTATCAGTGGTGGACAGTAACGGAGTAGCTTTACTTCGTTACTGTACTTAAGTACATTTTTCAAGTATCTGTACTTTACTGGAGTAGTTTTATTTTGAGTAACTTTTACTTTTACTTCACTACATTTCAAAGCAAATGATCATACTTTTAACTTCACTACATCTCATAAAACCTATCGTTACTCCCTATAATATATCACGTGCTCCGACACGCAGAAGCGGTGTCTGATTCATCATGAATGAACTGAGTGTTTTCAAAATAAACTTTTAAATCGGATCGCAAATCGCACAAAACGATTCGTTTATGAATTAGAGTTATCCGATTGCAGCTGTTCTGGAGTCGACCACTAACTGATTCATATGAACCGTTTAGTTAGAGTCAGTAAAAACCGGGAGATCTTGTGAGCGCACGTGCATCAGATGTTGCTAAAAGTAAGTTATTAATGAGGCCCTCCGGGGTTTTAAGTCTTGCTCCATCAGTTCTAATTTTCAACTGATACAATACAAAGCTGTGCATAGATTGAACTATTCTCGTACAAAGTTACATTCTATATATCCCTCTGTCTCACCTTTGTGTATTAAATGTAAGTACAATGAGGGCACACTGGCTCACTTATTCTGGTTCTGCCCAAAAATATGTAAATTCTGGTCTGAGATCTTCTGTTTTTATTCAAAGGTACTTAAGAAGGATTTTCCTCTTGATCCTCTTGTTGCAATATTAGGCTGGGCCCCTTCTTTAGAGACCTTTAGTTTTAATCGAATCCAGTCGATACAATATGGGATGACAATAGCGAAGAAGGCAATTTTGTTGATGTGGAACAAAGAGTCTGGACCTAAATTTGAAATGTGGCTGGCAGAGTTTAGCAGAGTCCTACATATGGAAAAGATCAGATATGAAATTGCTGGTAAACCGAACAAATTCTTACAGATCTGGAAGTCCTTTCTGGAATTTCTGGAAGGGGATGATTGAATTTAACATTTTGGACTTAAGCTCTAATGGGTGTGGTACTGTAGATCATATAGGATCTTGCAGGGTGCAATAACTCACTTTTTTCTATAATTGGGTAATCAATGGTATTGGCATTTTATTTTAAGTATTTGACTTTAATGTATGTGTATGCAGATGCTTATAATGTGTATTTGTACATAAGTATGTACGGATATTGTATGTTTCTGTGTATATAAGCTTTAAATAAAATATTTTAAAAAAGTAAGTTATTAATGTCGAAATTTAGGATTAATTATTGAAACTGAAAATTATATTTAGGTCAAAATTGTCAGTTGTTTGGGAACTGTTGTAAAGAGTGATTATTTAAGCCCACTGAAATGCTCGAGTGCAGACGATGCAGACACATTAATCAGCGTCTCTGTGCTTTAGGTAAAAAAATAAAATAATTAACCATTAAACTAACACAGATTAAATAAAATAACTCATGCATGTTCAAATTCCCCGCTGCCGTAATATTAACAGTTTTATTAAAATGCTGCCCTATGTGACATCTGTGTTTATATTGTTTATCAACAGTAACGTTATTTTATTTTATTTTATATTTTATTATCGTTGTTTGGATTAACTAGACGAGTAGACAGACATAAATGTTTATTCATAACCGTACTGAAAATAAGTAAATATTGTTAGCTGATGCTAACTGTCTAGCTAACAAGCTTGCTTGTGCTAACTTGAGGTAATTTTTATAACTAATGTCCAAATATTTACATATTATTTATATAATCTTTTTATTTTATAATCTTTATATTATTATTATAAAGATTACATCTGGGGAGAAAAGAAAGGATGTGAGGTTCAGAACATGGTAACTACAGTAATTGTAATCCACCCCGTTTGGCCAGGGGTGTTTTTACACCACAGACAAGGTTTGAGAAGGAAAAAATCATTAAGAAAATATATTTAGATTTTCCTTAAAATCTTCAGGCCTTATTATCATGTCATATATAGCTGTGATGTTCTGTAAAACAAAACTTTAAAATACTTTGTTCTTACTGGTGAAAATCAGATGGTCATCTCTGTTTTCCCTCAGGTACATCACAGTGTAAGCTTCACAGTGAACATTATTCTCATAAACGTAGTCCATATCAACAACAAAAATGTATCTTGACTCCATATAGTGGTTATTTTGGAAAAAATCCCAGGTATTTTGAGCAGTAGGATTATAAAAATAATATGTACTAATATAAAATTAAATTAAGTAGCCTATATAAAATTGCAAACATCTATCTTTCAGTACTTTTTACTTAAGCATATAAAAAATTGAGTACTTTTGTACTTTCACTTGAGTAAAATTGAAAAAGGAGTACTTTGGCATTTTTTATGGACTTTTAATGGAGTAATATTTTACTATACGTATCTGTACTTTTACTCAAGTACTTGATTTGTGTACTTTGTCCACCACTGGAGAGTATTAAAGGAAACCTGTAAAATATGTTATCCTCTTTTCTTTTCTTCCGGAGACTGTTTGTAAATGAGTTAGGAGGATGCACATTCCATTCATTGAAGGATTTCTCAATGAAAGCTATGTTTGTTCCATCCCTATTTTCGAGGAATATGGGATGTGTTTTTAGGTGGAATTCTGTCTTCTCTTTGAGCAAGCTGGATGCGCTAGGCATAATGATCCATGAGACTGTCTATAAGAAACAGGTAGGAACCTTTTCCTTTCTGCTCTCTCCTGAGGGATAGTTAGCATTTGCATGAGTGGGTTCAGCTCTCTACAAAATCTGTGAGGTGGTTAGTTCTCAGAAGTGATAAAAATAAACTTTTCTATTGAGGGGCCTTAAGGCACTCATAGAGATTCATTTGCAACTGTTCTCGTATGATTCTCTTCAGAGTGATAGAATCTGTCATTTGAACTTCAGGTTAAATGCGTGCCTTTCACAATGCGGTCACAGTAATCCACCCTTGCTTGACTCTCTCGAGAGTTAAGCGCAGGGGTTTTAGGCAGAGCATGGATGAGTCATACAGGAAGTTACAGGAAGTTTTCCTTTTTTGGCTCCTCTTGTTGACTCGAATAACACTATTGTTCTTTATGTGTCTAATTCTATGATTCTCAACTATATATCTCAATGAGAGAAGATGAAACTTCACAATTTTCTAAGATAACAAAGTGTGTTAAAAAGATTTGATGACCAATAATTTCCTATTAAATTCGGATAAGACAAAGATATTACTTATTGAAAAAAAAAAAAAAAAAAAAACAGTACACTGAATCTTGTAGATTACAATCTGCAACTAGACGGCTGTACTGTTACTTCCTCTAGAGTAAAGAAATGTGGGTGTTATATTAGACAGCAACTTGTCTTTTGAAAACCATATATCCAATATTACAAAAATGGCATTCTTCCATCTTAGAAACATTGCCAAGCTACGAAACATGTTACCTGTTTCTGATGCAGGAAAGCTAGTTCATTGCATTCATGACCTCTAGTCTGGACTATTTGTACTGCATTGCTAGGTGGTTGTCCTGCATCTTCAAAAAACGAACTACAGGTAGTCCAAAATGCAGCAGCTAAAGTCCTTACCAGGTCAATAAAATATGATCATATTACCCCAATTCTTCAGTCTCTGCACTGGCTACCTATTAAGTTCCATACCATTTACAAAATATTATTACTTACCTATAAAGTTCTAAATGGTTTAGCACCTAACTACCCTTTTACCACGCTACAACCCCATCATGCTCCCTAAGGTCCCAAAACGCTGGACTTTTGATAATACCTAGGATAGCAAATTCCCCTGAAGAAGGTAGAGCTTTTTCACATTTGGCTCCCAAACTCTGGAATAGCCTTCCTGATAATGTTCAGGGTTAAGACACACTCTCTCTGTTTAAATCTATATTAGAAAGTTATACCTGATCAAATGCACATTATTGTTCTTTAGCTTGGGTTAAACTAATAAATTTTACTTGGTTGGAACAGCAGCTACGCTAATAATGTTCTATTTGTTTCTCTGTTTTGCCACAGGATTTACATCCTGTAAAATCCATATGCACTTAAACTGACAATTACCACTGATAAGCTACTACTAAATATTGTAGAAACTTAATTTTCTGTAAAGTTGCTTTGCAATGATTTGTATAATAAAAGCGCTATACAAATAAAATTGAATTGAATTAATTCTGAGAAATTTGAGACAGAAAAGTGCTGTAGTCAGGTGGTGGCCTCCTTGCCTATTACAAGCAGCTCTCTATCAAGTCACCTTTATTTATATAGCGCTTTAAACAAAATACATTTCGTCAAAGCAACTGAACAACATTCATTAGTAAACAGTGTGTCAATAATGCAAAATGACAGTTAAATGCAGTTCATCATTGAATTCAGTGATGTCATCTCTTTTCAGTTAAATAGTGTCTGTGCATTTATTTTCAATCAAGTCAATGATATCGTTGTAGATGAAGTTACCCCAACTAAGCAAGCCAGAGGCGATAGCGGCAAGGAACCGAAACTCCATCGGTGACAGAATGGAGAAAAAAACCTTGGGACAAACCAGGCTCAGTTGTGGGGGCCAGTTCTCCTCTGACCAGACAAAACCAGTAGTTCAATTCCAGGCTGCAGCAAAGTCAGATTGTGCAGAGGAATCATCTGTTTCCTGTGGTCTTGTCCTGGTGGTCCTCTGAGACAAGGTCTTTACAGGGGATCTGTATCTGGGGCTCTAGTTGTCCTGGTCTCCGCTGTCTTTCAGGGCAGAAAAGGTCCCTTCTAAGTGCCGATCCAGCATCTGGTCTGGATACGTACTGGATCCGGGTGACTAGAGTGACCCTCTGATCTGGATACATACTGGATCTGGTGGCTATGGTGACCTCGGAATAAGAGAGAAACTTATAAAACTAATATTAGCGTAGATGCCATTCTTCTAATTATATAGCAAGTACATAGGGTGTTATGGGAAGTCTTCCTGGTTCCTTTAACGGATTTGGATATTAAAAGCATATCCAACTAAGCAAGCCAAAGGCGACAGCGGCAAGGAACCAAAACTCCATCGGTGACAGAATGGAGAAAAAAAACCTTGGGACAAACCAGGCTCAGTTGGGGGGCCAGTTCTCCTCTGACCAGACGAAACCAGTAGTTCAATTCCAGGCTGCAGCAAAGTCAGATTGTGCAAAAGAATCATCCGTTTCCTGTGGTCTTGTCCTGGTGGTCCTCTGAGACAAGGTCTTTACAGGGGATCTGTATCTGGGGCTCTAGTTGTCCTGGTCTCCGCTGTCTTTCAGGGCAGAAGAGGTCCCTTCTAAGTGCTGATCCACCATCTGGTCTGGATACGTACTGGATCCGGGTGACTAGAGTGACCCTCTGATCTGGATACATAGTGGATCTGGTGGCTATGGTGACCTCGGAATAAGAGAGAAACTTATAAAACTAATATTAGCGTAGATGCCATTCTTCTAATTATATAGCAAGTACATAGGGTGTTATGGGAAGTCTTCTTGGTTCCTTTAACGGATTTGGATATTAAAAGCATATCCAACTAAGCAAGCCAAAGGCGACAGCGGCAAGGAACCAAAACTCCATCGGTGACAGAATGGAGAAAAAAAACCTTGGGACAAACCAGGCTCAGTTGGGGGGCCAGTTCTCCTCTGACCAGACGAAACCAGTAGTTCAATTCCAGGCTGCAGCAAAGTCAGATTGTGCAAAAGAATCATCCGTTTCCTGTGGTCTTGTCCTGGTGGTCCTCTGAGACAAGGTCTTTACAGGGGATCTGTATCTGGGGCTCTAGTTGTCCTGGTCTCCGCTGTCTTTCAGGGCAGAAGAGGTCCCTTCTAAGTGCTGATCCACCATCTGGTCTGGATACGTACTGGATACGGGTGACTAGAGTGACCCTCTGATCTGGATACATAGTGGATCTGGTGGCAGAGGTGTCAAGTAACGAAGTACAAATACTTTGTTTCTGTACTTAAGTAGAAATTTGGGGTATCTATACTTTACTCAAGTAATTATTTTTCAGCCCAATTTTTACTTCTACTCCTTACATTTTCACGCAAGTATCTGTACTTTCTACTCCTTACATTTTAAAAAATAGCTTCGTTACTGCTATTTCATTTCGGCTTGTTTTCATTCCGGCTTGTCATCATAAAAAAAAAAAAACGTATCCAGATAAATCGCGCCATCCGGATGAAGTGAATTGGATTGTGGTTGGATGAGAAGTATAAACAGATACCATCCCGACACCCTATTGGTTTGTAGGCGATCCATCGCACCTGCACATGACACAGATCACATCACACTCCAGCAAGGACATAGCCAGTTTTGGGTTTGTTTATCAAAAAATATATTTCTTAAAAGTAGGGTTGGGTATGGAACCGGTATCCGATCGCCTCAAAGTCAGTTCGCTTAAATTTCATATGAAACCGGCATCAGACTGGTCTCCTCTCCGTCTTTCAACGCGCTCTTCAATCCGCAGACCGCGGCGGAGCAGCGTGAGCTCAAACAGAGACAGAGGACACAAGGTGTGTGTTTATCGATAGATTGTTAGAATGTCCGTATCTGTGCCGTTTTTTGTCATAAATACGGTTTACAAAAGGTCACGAAGAAGCAGTCGCTTTCTCATCTACTGTAAAGTTTTCGCTTGTCACAGCTCATCACACCACAGCCGTTTCCTCCAGCGACAATCTAGCCCTTAACACAACGAACACATACTTTAATTACACTTATTTAAATATACTTAATTTAATCAAAAGTACTTTATACATACACTACTGTGCAAAATCAGGCACGTTAGTATTTTCACTTAAAAGAATGGTGTTCGGCTATTTATATATTTTGCTGTAGTGTGTCAGTAGAAAATATCAGTTGTCAAACTGCTTGTGCATTCAAAATCTCACTAGATTATTATTAAAATTAATGGCAAACTGATATTTCCTACTGACACACTGCAGCAAAAGATATAAATAACTGGCTTAAAACCCTTTTTTGGGGTGAAAATACTATTTTTTTTCTTTTCCATAAGACTTTTGCACAGTACTGTATTTTAAAAACGACATTGTAGCTACTTTATAAAGAATGACCATACAGTAATTCACAGAACTTATATAAGACAGTGACAGACAGCACTCATCTTAACTAAATATCAGAGTGAGTGACAGAGATACAGTAGAAACATTATGTGTGCTTTTGTATTAAATAATGACCCAAATTGTAAATGAAATTTTTTAACCTTAGATTAAGGGAGGCACATCTTGGAAAATGAGAGCATCCAAGGTGAAAGTTATGGATTTATTTTAAATATTTTTAATGTTCTGTAATGTTATCCATATCCATATTTTTTTTTTTGTGGTTCTTTTTTTAAAAGTATTGGTTTAGGCACCGTTTAGGCACCGGTACCATTATAAAAGTATCGAAAAGGCACTGGACCTTACTTAAAAGTTATTATTTCTCACTGGCTCATTTACCAAATGAGTACTTTCTCTTCTTCCTCCGCAAATTAAGCTATTGTAGGTAGTTCGGTAGTGAGACGTTTTAATAAATTATCGTTTGCGATTGATGACGCGATTGACAATGTTGTGATAAGTAGGCTATACCGACTTTGTAACTCATTACCCCTCCCACACTGGACATAGCAGACGTATGTACCGAATACGAGAAGCTATCAATCAAGAAGGTATCAGGATTATGAGTTATTTTTCATTTTTAGTTTTGGTTACTCACTTGGATTGATCATTCATTTTGACAGCACTATAAAGTTTATTGTATATAGACAACCATAGAAGTGTAATTGTTACTAAGCCTGCACCACTGTTCTTGTCCATTGCCCTCGAGATTCCTGCAGCTAAGCTTGGATGTACATTTACATTCCATTAAAGGTTATTGATGACATGCCTCTGAAGTTTGACTTTTTCCACCATAACAATACTTACTGGCAACTAGTCATCATATCTCTAGTACTTTAATGTATTTGCATTGTACTAAAATGCGTTCATTTTCAATGGGCATATATGCGGCTGAAAGAGGTAGCCTATAGTGCATCCCAAATTTTTCAACATGAACATTTTAATATAACATTATAGTCATTATGGCCTTTAGAAATTTTTTTTTTTTGAGGAGGTGGGGTAGTGCACAATAGGCCCCTGTGGCACGGCCCAAGCTTTTGTTCTTAATGGCATTTTTTCCCTTACATTACTTTTACTTTTATACTTTAAGTAGTTTTTTAAACCAGTACTTTTACACTTTTACTTGAGTAAAAAGCTTGAGTTGATACTTCAACTTCTACAAAAGTCTTTTTAAACCCTAGTATCTATACTTCTACTTGAGTAATGAATGCCAATACTTTTGACACCACTGTCTGGTGGCTATGGTGACCTCGGAATAAGAGAGAAACTTATAAAACTAATATTAGCGTATATGCCATTCTTCTAATGATATAGCAAGTACATAGGGTGTTATGGGAAGTGTTCCTGGTTCCTTCAACGGATTTGGATATTAAAAGCATATTAGTATGTTATGTGTAAGCCAGGTTAAAGAGATGGGTCTTTAATCTAGATTTAGACTGCAAAAGTGTTTCTGCCTGCCGAACAATGTTAGGTAGGTTATTCCAGAGTTTAGGCGCCAAATAGGAAAATAATCTGCCGCCCGCAGTTGATTTTGATATTCTAGGTATTATCAAATTGCCTCTCAAAAGGAGCTCATTCAAATACTGAGGTGCTAAACCATTCAGGGCTTTATAAGTAATAAGCAATATTTTAAAATCTATACCATGTTTGATAGGGAGCCAGTGCAGTGTTGGCAGGACCGGGCTAATATGGTCATGCTTCCTGGTTCTAGTAAGAACTCTTGCTGCTGCATTTTGGACTAGCTGTAGTTTGTTTACTAAGCGTGCAGGACAACCACCCTATAAAGCATTACAATAATCTAATCTTGAGGTCATAAATGCATGGATTAACATTTCTGCATTTGACATTGAGAGCATACGCCGTAATTTAGATATATTTTTGAGATGGAAAAATGCAGTTTTAAAAATGCCAGAAACGTTGCTTTCTAAGGAAAGATTGCGATCAAATAGCACACCTAGGTTCCTAACTGATGACGAAGAATTGACAGAGCAACCATCAAGTCTTAGACAGTGTTCTAGTTTATTACAAGCAGAGTTTTTAGGTCCTATAATTAACACCTCAGAATTTAGCAGTAAGAAATTACTCGTCATCCAGTTTTTTTTTTTATAACGACTATGCTGTCCATTAGTTTTTCAAATTGGTGTGTTTCACCGGGCCGCAAAGAAATATAGAGCTGAGTATCATCAGCATAACAGTGAAAGCTAACACCTGATGAGATCTCCCAAGGGTCACATATAAAGCGTGAAGAGTAGCGGACCTAGTACTGAGCCTTGAGGTACTCCATACTGCACTTGTGATCGATATGATACATCTTCATTTACTGCTACGAACTGATGGTGGTCATATAAGTATGATTTAAACCATGCTAATGCACTTCCGTTAATGCCAACAAAGTGTTCAAGTCTATGCAAAAGAATGTTGTAGTCAATTGTTTCAAACACAGCACTAAGATCCAATAAAACTAATAGAGAGATACATCCACGATCAGATGATAAGAGCAGATAATTTGTAACTCTAAGGAGAGCAGTCTCAGTACTATGATATGGTCTAAATCCTGACTGGAAATCCTCACATCATTTTTCTCTAAGAAGGAATATAATTGTGAGGATACCACCTTTTTTAGTATCTTGGACAGAAGATTCGAGATTGGTCTATAATTAACTAGTTCTTTGGGGTCAAGTTGTGGTTTTTTGATGAGATGCTCTTAACCAGATTAGATCTGTCAAGTTAACTAGGATCTCTGTGTGTCTCCTTATATACCTCCTCTCACTGGAAAGTGAAAGTGATGTGACATACAGCCAAGTATGGTGACCCATACTCAGAATTTTTGCTATGCATTTAACCAGTGCAGACACACAGCAAACACACACCCGGAGCAGAGGGCAGCCATTTATGCTGCGGCGCCCAGGGAGCAGTTGGGGGTTCGGTGCCTTGCTCAAGGGCATGTCAGTCATGGAATTACCGGACCGAGACTCAAACCCACAACCCTAGGGTTAGGAGTCAAACTTTCTAACCACTAGACCATGACTTCCCCACAGATGTACGGAGCATGGATAGGCCTCCTCTCATTTTAGAGTCTCGTGATGCTGAGACCTCCGCTCCTAGAGCACTTACATTTACTGTGCGTGTCATCAGTCCTCCTCTCCCTACAGATAGTTATCTTCATTGAGGCCTCAGCTCGCCAGAACTCCGCTAGTACAGTATCTGTGAGAGAGAATATAGTATACCATGTGTCAAAATTTGATTGATGAGGGTCATAAAAAGCCATCTGTTCTGGACACCTGTTTGTACACCCCCCACCCTTCAAGAAAAAGGTTATAAACACAAACAAAATGGGAACGATGTAATGATTGTTTTCGTAGTTGGAAAAGTGTAAAACGTTGTTAAAGTTGTAACAAATAAAAAAGAAAACTACTGGTTATCTAAAACAACTAAACAAGTCAAAACTATCAGATGTGTTTTCGTTAAGCAACACGTGAAAAGATGTGAGAGCTTGTAAAAATTTAAAAAGGTGTTTTGTTACCAGCTAGAAAGGAAAGCATTTATCACTTATACCTCACCTCAAACTGAAAAAGAAATGAATGTAAAGCGGCGATACAAACCAGAAAACTTGGTGTTTGTCACGATGTTATAAAAAGTTAAAAACAAAAGAAAAAAGATGGTAGGCATTATGCGGATCAAAAATAAAATCCATCAGACAAGATACTTCAAATCAAATCTATGTTGTACTTTACCACTAACTACAACTTTAAAAATCTAGACTATTACTGACAGAGAGTTTAGACGAAAGAAAAAAAGATCTCACAGCAAAGTGTCAAGGCATTTCCGTTGAGCGATACTGACAGCACCGCAGACACACTTAGAATGAGGCTCGGGGGAATGCTCCAGAAAAAAAACACGCCTCCAGCGCTAGAGGCGTGATAGCAGCGTCAAATAGATTTAAATGTTAAAATAATTAAACTAAGTAGTTTTTAATAAATAGACATCAGTCCTTAATTAGTGAAAACTTTAAATCCGTTTAAACATAAGATCAATTTGTACTTTTTAAATGATGTAGCTTTATGCGATTTTTATTTACTTTTAGTCTTAAAAAATAAAAAATAAAAAATAATAATAAAAAACAGCATTGAAAAAGCATTATTTGTTTTTAATGTATTAAGTTAATTACTCTAATTTACGACTAGTCTAAATTTAGACTATTGCCGCCGATATATCTTTTATTTTTGTCAGGCTTAATTTCTCAAGCTATGACAATTAACACACACAAACACACTTTCCTTCTGTCCAGTTTGTAAGTTTGTGTCGTGTTATCTAGTAAATAAAACAGACATATGTAGTTAAAAGTAGTCGGTTTAACAATATGTCAGGAAAGAGATGTCATCTCAACATCGAAACGTGACAGTGCCGGGCATCTGGTGTCTGTGTGATTACTGTTGCCTGCATATCAGTAAGACATCAGCGGGTGTAAAAACATCTAAAGGTTTTTTGGGGTTTGCAACTCAACTGTAATCTAATTAGTTTTCCGGGGGTTCTGGTGTTGTAAATGGTCTGCTGCAGGTCAGCTAAAGTAAAAAAAAAAAAAATGTGTGTATTCACTATTCACTGATCAAAGGGGTACAATTTAAACTTTATGGTTTAGGCCTGTGATCGTGAGGTTAGCTAAAAGTTCATTTACTGGTCAAATGGACGTGAAATCTTTTAACAAGTCAGACCATATAGGAATATGTAGTTTAATTCGAGTTAATTTAGTTTATTTTAGTTACATTTATAATTTTTATTAAGCCCTAGATCTTTCAACCTCAACATAAATGTAACGAGAATGCAAACAAGTACACAAACACAACCACACAATCATAAACACACACACACACACACACACACACACACTTTCCTTCTGCCGAGTTTGTGTCGTGTTATCTAGTAATTAAACCATACATATGTAGTTAAAAGTATCACCCATTTAACAATATGACAGGTAAGAAATATCTCGTCTCAGATTGAAACGTGACAAACTTAGTAGTGATTCTTTAAATCCTGTTTATCAACTCTTTGAGATACTTAATCATTGAAACATTTCTATAGTCACATCTTTATTTAATATTTTCTAAAATGAGATCTGGTTTATTTCTATATTAAGTGTAAGTAAGTTGTATTCTTTCGTTGTCATATCTTTTACATTTTATTAAAATAGGTTCAACTGATTCAGGAAGATCACATTTAACACAAAGTCCAGACACATGTTTTTCCTCTTATAAATAATGACTGATTAAGTGCAATGTGTCCAATTCTATGGCGAGAGCTTCCTTTCTATCCCCAAAATTCTCCTTTCATTAAATTTGATGTCTGACATTTTAATGTTTTTATCTGATCCACTACCTTCTATTCCTATATGTGCAGGTATCTATACAAAATAAATATTTGTTTTTGGTTGTATTCTGAACAAACTCTGTAAAATGAATGACAAATTGTCTTGTTGAAGATTCGCCACACTTTAAACTTGGTAGTACTGCAAATGAATCTGAACATATGACTACTTTAGGTATATTAATGTGTTCAACCCACTGAAGAGCCAAAAATATGACAATCATTTCTGTAGTATAAACAGACGGATGATTAGATGTTCTTTCAGGTATTCTATATCTACCCACTTGGAACATATGTGTCCTGTTTCAGGATCTTTAGATACATCTATGTATATGAGTTACTTTAAAACTATATGCTCTTTATTTTTCATCTAAACAAAAGTCCTTGATGTTTTATTTTATTTTAATAAGCCACTCAAACTTACTTTAGTAGCCTAAATCATTGAATATGTCTTTTATTTTCTTAATATCAACTTCTGGCACGAAATTCTACATTCATAAATGTATGTTTCTCAAAACTCCCCGTGTTTGGTGGCATTTAAAGAGGAATTTGTGATGTATTTGGAGACGTTAAAAGAAATGAAAAGTCTCAAAGCAAGATTTTTGTATTCTTCATTAAAGGACTTTGGTTTTTCTTAATGTGAAAATCTGTTACTCCCCTACTTTTTCATTCTTTATCTTTTTCTTCAGTGTTGTTTTATTTATTTTACATTTATTTTGTTTTATGATGTACAGAGTGTGAACGAAAATTGAGTGTAATCTCAGACCATATTTGTAAATCTACCAGTAATGTACGCCTTTATGTTTTTAATGTTTAAAGCATCGAATAAAAGAAAAAAACACTCACTAACACATCCCCCTAACACCTCCCTAATAACGTTGGTCACAAAGGTTTAAATGTATGTTAAAAGAGTTAAACAAAGTAACGTTTTTAATAAAAAAACACATCAGTTCTTATTTGATGAAAACATTCTACCTGGTTTTAATATTAGACCGATGTTTTTACTTTAAAATTAGGTTAACCTATACCATTTTATTTTCATCTCAACAAAAATTCCTTGTTGGAAAAAATTGTTGTTTTATTTCATTTTAATAAGTCACTCACACATACTTTAGTAGTCTAAATCCTTGAATACGTCTTTTATTTTGTCAGTATTAACTTCTATCATTGCTATATCGTTGGTATATCAATTAAAACATGCGTTTAGGCATACACAAATCTAACTGGAATTAAATGTTTTGGAATGTCTTTGATTTTCTTGCCAAAGAAACTTTAACAACATTACAGGAGAGGCTAAATATTTCATCTCAAGTAGTGCTTAGAAACGTGTCTGGTGTCTGGAATCTGATGTCTTTGTGTTTACTGTTACGACCATGTCAGCGAAAATTGTAAAACATCTAAAGGTTTTTGGGGTTTCCAACTCAACTGTTATCTAATTAGTTTTCCGGGGGTTCTGGCGTTGTAAATGGTCTGCTGCAGGTCAGCTAAAGTTTAAAAATGTTATGTATTCAATGATCAAAGGGGTACAATTTAAACTTTATGGTTTAGGCCTGTGATCGTGAGGTTAGCTAAAAGTTCATTTACTGGTCAAATGGACGTGAAATCTTTTAACAAGTCAGACCATATAGGAATATGTAGTTTAATTCGAGTTAATTTAGTTTATTTTAGTTACATTTATAATTTTTATTAACCCCTAGATCTTTCAACCTCAACATAAATGTACCGAGAATGCAAACAAGTACACAAACACAACCATACAATCATAAACACACACACACACACACACACACACACACACACACACAAATGTAAACATTACAGAAAACATGAACATGCAAACTAAATAAATACTAATATACACTCAAACAAGTACAAAAATACACAAACAAACAAAATAGGTCACAAACACGAACATATCTATATAAGATTGAAAATGAGTTGTCCTAAGTTTTCTTTGAAACCAAAAGTGTTTGTTGGTACAAATGTCTGACAGAAATGTATACAATAGATTAGACGTCCTTTCTCACTTTCCAAATGGTGTTGTTAACCATGATGTTTAAAATAGTTTTAAAAAAGTATTATTTTTTAGCTTTCATGCAGGATTCATGTCAGCACTCAAGTGTTTTTAACAAGAGTCCGGAGACAGATGAAAATAGATGTGTGAAGAAAAAAAATGTAAGAGGTCTTTAAGGATAGACTAAATGGTTTGATTGTTTAAAACAATTGAGTTTACGCATTTCTCTTGAATGTGTGTACGGTAACCGCTGCATACATGAAGCAGAACAAATACATAACTCATAAACGCATTGTGGTTAATAAAAAAGACTTATTTATCTAGCATAACTTACTTTCTTTTCATAACAATAAACATTCTTATGACTTTAACAACTGCAAACAAACGGTTTGGTTGGAAAAAAAATAAAAAATAAAAACATATTGTGTTTTCTTAGTTAGAATGCTTACAGTTTGTAGTAAAATCACATATATAAGCTAAACAAATTTTCTTCCAAACCATGCTGCTTTCACACACACACACACACACACACACACACACCTCACAAAACTGTCAACAAGGACCTTAAGTTTTTGTTATAACGTTTAGCTGTAGCTGAGACCTTGGTGGAATTATTTATGTACAGTTTTGGGGAGGTTACTATGAACGTTGTAATAGTTTATAGATCACAAATTAACCCATTTAAAATCTAAAAGTTTAAAAAGTAATGTAACTGATAACATTTGATTACATGTTTTAAGACTTGTAATGTTTTCAACCGTTAATCTTTTGAAACGTGTAAACAGGACAGGTGTTAACATTAGAGTACTCAACAACTAATGACCGTCAGACTTTTCAAATCCTTCATCACTTAAATTAGGATTGTGATCATTTCATTTTAAAGCACAACCACCACGAAATCAGATTTGCTTGGAGATTAAATACATATTTAAAAACACAACAAGAAAGTTTAACAGCTATGATACTGTTTTTTAAATCAGGTTTTTGCACATCTATGAAGGGAAATGCCATGGCATCTAACAACGGTTGGTAAATCGGTTCAATTTATAATAAATATACATCGGCCAAATAGGAAATAAGCATACGTCTTTAACTCATGAAACATCTGACTCATATTTTAGAGTATTTAAGGTGGTTTATGAAATATATCAATGAAATCTGTAATCTGTAAAAATATTCAGATGTAACATTTTCATAATTAACCGCAATTTAATTATTTTTCTCACTGACTGTAACTGATTACATTTATTTTTAATCAAATGATATAATTTAGCTATATGTAACTAGTTGACAATTATTTGGTTTCAGGACACATGAATCCTAACGGCCAATGGTTCACAAGATAACATGACAACGGTTGCTCCATTACAGCATAGTCAACCCATTTTAGCCTGTTTTAGCACATGTATATCGTATTATTGTTGAATATAGTCGTTTGGTCTAAATATGTGTTAAAAGTTATTTTATTGTTGTTATATGTATTATATGTTTTTGTTTTACAAATGTAATATGTTTACCTAATACCTCATTCAAGCTATGTAGATCTTCAGGTCAGGGAACTACAATACCCATCACACACCTCAGGCTTCAAACATGCCTGTCGTGAATACATACTCATATTGTATGTGGCAACGCTCTAAATCATTGGACATCTGATTAAACGCATACGCAGATAACCTAAATAAAAAGACTCATATTCTTTTCTGTGATCTGTTTTAGTGATGCAAAGTTCGATTCACTTCTGAAAAATTATTTATTTGAACAGTTTGGTTCAATGAACCGATTCATAGGGTCCTTAAGTCATTTTCGGAGTTACGTAGTACACTTTTTTTTCTTCTAACAACTGAAGAGTCATTTTTATTTCAGTGAATCATCTAAATAAATGTAATTGTGTGAACACACATTAGCGGTTATTGTCTTTTGTTCATTTAAGTTAATTCTGAATCATCTAAATAAAGTTAACTGTGTGAACACACATTAGCGGTTATTGTCTTTTGTTCATTTAAGTTAATTCTGAATCATCTAAAAAAAAAAAAAAGTTAATTGTGTGAACACATATTGGTGGTTATTATCTTTTGTTAATTTAAGTTAGTGATGTTTGTGTTTGCAGTTTTACTCACAGTGTCTCTGTCGTTGTTTAGCTTAAACATCAGTTTTTAGTCAGTTACAAAAGTGTCAGGCATTAAGTTTTTGTATTTTTAATTCACCTAATTATGACAGAGTTACAGGTTTCGGGTGTTTTTGAAAGTGTAAGCGGTGAAAACTTAAATGTGACCGTCGATTGACCATACCTACTCAAACGAAGACAAATTGTGTAAGTGTTCATTAAGATGCAGAAATGAAAATAAGCGTACAAATATTCATAATGACAAGTACAATATCACCTAAAAACACTATAGCCCCCCTGCTAAGTATACCTAAAATTTTCTAGAGCGGTGAGATATTTACATTTACTGTACATTTATTCATTTAGCAGACGCTTTTATCCAAAGTGACTTACAGATGAGGACGGTGGAAGCAATCAAAAAACAACAAAAAGAGCAATGATATATAAATGTTTTAACAAGTCTCAGTTAGGTTAACACAGTACACGTACCATGGGATTTTAAATAATATCATAAATAAAAAGAAAACAGATTGAACAAAAAAAGAATAGAGCAAGCTAGTGTTAGAGGTCTTTACACATACACACACATGCACACACACACGCATAAATAGATATAAACCGCAATGTTTTTCGTAGCGTTACACTTTGAACGATATGTTTCCATGACATTGTTAGCTCTTTCTGTTTGAATCAATTTACAGCAGTTTTCACCATCCTAATTGTAATGGTTTGGTCTTATGCTTAGGGCCTTATACATTGTATTTTCTAGTTTTTGCTCTCGTGTTAGTGGGTCTCTTTGTTCATACAAATCAATATTTCTGCGGATTTGGGTATTAAAATATTGCTTTAAACATCGTCTTCATTCGAGACGTTTACTTAACATCATTATATCATCCTAGTTTATATCAGATATAAGATATGTTGCTTATTAATTATTATTGTTAATTGTTAACAAACAAAAAAGTTGCTGAACTCAGAGAACAGAATAGCGAGTGAAGTGGATCAATCTTTTATTTCAACACTATATTGTTGAATATATATCGATGTAGTGAAGAAAATTTAATAAGTTAGAAGAAAAAAAGTGTACTACGTAACTGCGAAAATGATTTAAGGACCCTATGAATCGGTTCATTGAACCAAACTGTCCAAATAAATAATTTTTCAGAAGTGAATCGAACTTTGCATCACTAAAACAGATCACAGAAAAGAATATGAGTCTTTTTATTTAGGTTATCTGCGTATGCGTTTAATCAGATGTCCAATGATTTAGAGCGTTGCCACATACAATATGAGTATGTATTCACGACAGGCATGTTTGAAGCCTGAGGTGTGTGATGGGTATTGTAGTTCCCTGACCTGAAGATCTACATAGCTTGAATGAGGTATTAGGTAAACATATTACATTTGTAAAACAAAAACATATAATATATATAACAACAATAAAATAACTGTTAACACATATTTAGACCAAACGACTATATTCAACAATAATACGATATACATGTGCTAAAACAGGCTAAAATGGGTTGACTATGCTGTAATGGAGCAACCGTTGTCATGTTATCTTGTGAACCATTGGGCGTTAGGATTCGTGTGTCCTGAAACCAAATAATTGTCTTTATCTTTAGAAAAAGTAATAATATGGCAAACGTAAGTCGGTCAATCGTGCATCCAGAGTTTAACTTACTGAATCTTTATAACAAATTTCTGCAATGGCTATACTTGTTACGGTGCTTCCAAGTCGGTGTCTGGGGCTTGTTTTAAGAGCAAACCCTTGTTTGTGGACATTGTACGCATTTTTAAAGTTAAAGAGGGTAATGAACTCTTTCACCAACTATTCTTGTTAGAACGCATAATCAGTGTTAGGGGGTCAACTAGTTACATATAGCTAAATTATATCATTTGATTAAAAATAAATGTAATCAGTTACAGTCAGTGAGAAAAATAATTAAATTGCGGTTAATTATGAAAATGTTACATCTGAATATTTTTACAGATTACAGATTTCATTGATATATTTCATAAACCACCTTAAATACTCTAAAATATGAGTCAGATGTTTCATGAGTTAAAGACGTATGCTTATTTCCTATTTGGCCGATGTATATTTATTATAAATTGAACCGATTTACCAACCGTTGTTAGATGCCATGGCATTTCCCTTCATAGATGTGCAAAAACCTGATTTAAAAAACAGTATCATAGCTGTTAAACTTTCTTGTTGTGTTTTTAAATATGTATTTAATCTCCAAGCAAATCTGATTTCGTGGTGGTTGTGCTTTAAAATGAAATGATCACAATCCTAATTTAAGTGATGAAGGATTTGAAAAGTCTGACGGTCATTAGTTGTTGAGTACTCTAATGTTAACACCTGTCCTGTTTACACGTTTCAAAAGATTAACGGTTGAAAACATTACAAGTCTTAAAACATGTAATCAAATGTTATCAGTTACATTACTTTTTAAACTTTTAGATTTTAAATGGGTTAATTTGTGATCTATAAACTATTACAACGTTCATAGTAACCTCCCCAAAACTGTACATAAATAATTCCACCAAGGTCTCAGCTACAGCTAAACGTTATAACAAAAACTTAAGGTCCTTGTTGACAGTTTTGTGAGGTGTGTGTGTGTGTGTGTGTGTGAAAGCAGCATGGTTTGGAAGAAATTTTTTTTAGCTTATATATGTGATTTTACTACAAACTATAAGCATTCTAACTAAGAAAACACAATATGTTTTTATTTTTTATTTTTTTTCCAACCAAACCGTTTGTTTGCAGTTGTTAAAGTCATAAGAATGTTTATTGTTATGAAAAGAAAGTAAGTTATGCTAGATAAATAAGTCTTTTTTATTAACCACAATGCGTTTATGAGTTATGTATTTGTTCTGCTTCATGTATGCAGCGGTTACCGTACACACATTCAAGAGAAATGCGTGAACTCAATTGTTTTAAACAATCTAAACCATTTAGTCTATCCTTAAAAACCTCTTACATTTTTTTTCTTCACACATCTATTTTCATCTGTCTCCGGACTCTTGTTAAAAACACATGAGTGCTGAAATGAATCCTGCATGAAAGCTAAAAAATAATACTTTTTTAAAACTATTTTAAACATCATGGTTAACAACACCATTTGGAAAGTGAGAAAGGACGTCTAATCTATTGTATACATTTCTGTCAGACATTTGTACCAACAAACACTTTTGGTTTCAAAGAAAACTTAGGACAACTCATTTTTAATCTTATATAGATATGTTCGTGTTTGTGACCTATTTTGTTTGTTTGTGTATTTTTGTACTTGTTTGAGTGTATATTAGTATTTATTTAGTTTGCATGTTCATGTTTTCTGTAATGTTTACATTTGTGTGTGTGTGTGTGTTTATGATTGTATGGTTGTGTTTGTGTACTTGTTTGCATTCTCGGTACATTTATGTTGAGGTTGAAAGATCTAGGGGTTAATAAAAATTATAAATGTAACTAAAATAAACTAAATTAACTCGAATTAAACTACATATTCCTATATGGTCTGACTTTTTAAAAGATTTCACGTCCATTTGACCAGTAAATGAACTTTTAGCTAACCTCACGATCACAGGCCTAAACCATAAAGTTTAAATTGTACCCCTTTGATCATTGAATACATAAAATTTTTAAACTTTAGCTGACCTGCAGCAGACTATTTACAACGCCAGAACCCCCGGAAAACTAATTAGATAACAGTTGAGTTGGAAACCCCAAAAACCTTTAGATGTTTTACAATCTTCGCTGACATGGTCGTAACAGTAAACACAAAGACATCAGATTCCAGACACCAGACACGTTTCTACACACTACTTGAGATGAAATATTTAGCCTCTCCTGTAATGTTGTTAAAGTTTCTTTGGCAAGAAAATCAAAGACATTCCATAACATTTCATTCCAGTTAAATTTGTGTATGCCTAAACGCATGTTTTAATTGATATACCAACGATATAGCAATGATAGAAGTTAATACTGACAAAATAAAAGACGTATTCAAGGATTTAGACTACTAAAGTATGTGTGAGTGACTTATTAAAATGAAATAAAACAACAATTTTTTCCAACAAGGAATTTTTGTTGAGATGAAAATAAAATGGTATAGGTTAACCTAATTTTAAAGTAAAAACATCGGTCTAATATTAAAACCAGGTAGAATGTTTTCATCAAATAAGAACTGATGTGTTTTTATTAAAAACGTTACTTTGTTTAACTCTTTTAACATACATTTAAACCTTTGTGACCAACGTTATTAGGGAGGTGTTAGGGGGATGTGTTAGTGGGTGTTTTTTTTCTTTTTTATTCAATGCTTTAAACATTAAAAACATAAAGGCGTACATTACTGGTAGATTTACAAATATGGTCTGAGATTACACTCAATTTTCGTTCACACTCTGTACATCATAAAACAAAATAAATGTAAAATAAATAAAACAACACTGAAGAAAAAGATAAAGAATGAAAAAGTAGGGGAGTAACAGATTTTCACATTAAGAAAAACCATAGTCCTTTAATGAAGAATACAAAAATCTTGCTTTGAGACTTTTCATTTCTTTTAACGTCTCCAAATACATCACAAATTCCTCTTTAAATGCCACCAAACGCAGGGAGTTTTGAGAAACATACATTTATGAATGTAGAATTTCGTGCCAGAAGTTGATATTAAGAAAATAAAATACATATTCAATGATTTAGGCTACTAAAGTAAGTTTGAGTGGCTTATTAAAATAAAATAAAACATCAAGGACTTTTGTTTAGATGAAAAATAAAGAGCATTTAGATTTAAAGTAACTCATATACCAGAATCAGAATCAGAATCAGAAAGAGCTTTATTGCCAAGTATGTTTGCGCATACAAGGAATTTGTTTTAGTGACATAAGCTTCCAGTACACAGAGACACCAACACACAGACAAAAAAAAAAGGTAGTCAAATAAATAAGTGTATAAACAATTGTGCTATAAATGATAATGGAATAGGATTGAAAAAGATGCAGGGATGTACTAGGATGGAGGGGTAACAAATAAATATAAGGATGTTGCACTTTTGTTTGCATAAGCATAAGTGGGGAACATTTAACTGTTCATGAGGTAGATTGCCTGGGGGAAGAAACTGTTTTTGTGCCTTGCTGTTCTGGTATTTGCGGCTCTGAGACGCCGGCCAGATGGCAAAAGTTCAAAAATGGGGTGACTTGGATGTGAGGGATCCAGAGTGATTTTATGAGCCCTTTTCCTCACTCTGGATGTATACAGTTCTTGAAGGGTGGGCAGGGGAGCACCAATAATCCTTTCAGCAGTCCGAACAGTTCTCTGTAGTCTTCTGATGTCTGATTTTGTTGCTGAGCCAAACCAGACAGTTATAGAAGTACACAGTACAGACTCAATGACGGCTGAGTAGAACTGTTTCAGCAGCTCCTGTGGCAAGTTAAACTTCCTCAGCTGGCGAAGGAAATACAACCTTTGTTGGGCCTTTTTTACAATGGAGTCAATGTGATTGTCCCACTTCAGGTCCTGAGAGATGGTGGTTCCCAGGAATCTGAATGACTCCACTGCAGTCACAGGGCTGTTCATGATGGTGAGTGGGGAAAGTGCAGGTGGGTTTCTCCTGAAGTCCACGATCATCTCCACTGTTTTGAGCGTGTTCAGCTCCAGTTTGTTAAGACTGCACCAGACAGCCAGCCGCTCAACCTCTTGTCTGTAAGCAGACTCATCACCGTCCTGAATGAGGCCGATGACTGTAGTGTCATCTGCAAACTTCAGGAGCTTGACAGAGGGGTCTTTAGAGGTGCAGTCGTTGGTGTACAGGGAGAAGAGCAGAGGGGAGAGAACACATCCCTGAGGGGCACCAGTGTTGGTGGAGCAGCTGTTTGATGTGAATTTCCCCAGTCTCACTAACTGTTGCCTATCTGTCAGAAAGCTGGTGATCCACTGACAGATAGAGCTAGGAACAGAGAGCTGGGTCAGTTTGGTCTGGAGGGTTGTTGGGATGATGGTGTTGAAAGCCGAACTAAAGTCCACAAACAGGATCCTCACATAAGTCCCTGTTTTGTCCAGATGTTGCAGGATGAAGTGCAATCCTATGTTGATTGCATCATCCACGGACCTGTTTGCTCGGTAAGCAAACTGCAGGGGGTCCAGTAAGGGTCCAGTGATGTCCTTCAGATAACCCAGAACCAGTTTTTCAAACGACTTCATGACGACAGACGTTAGAGCCACAGGTCTGTAGTCGTTAAGTCCTGTTATCTTGGGTTTCTTTGGGATGGGGATGATGGTGGAGCGTTTGAAGCAGGAAGGTACTTCACACAACTCCAGGGATCTGTTGAAGATCTGTGAAAAGATGGGGGCCAGCTGGTCAGCACAGATTTTCAGACAGGCTGGTGTAACACCATCTGGGCCTGGTGCTTTTCTTCTTTTGTTCTTCTTGAAGACCTGGCGCACATCATCTTCACAGATTTGAAGAGCAGTAGGTGTGGAACGGGGGATTGCAGGAGGTGTTAATGGTTGTGCAGGGAGATGGTCGGAATGGGTGTTGGGGGTTTCAAATCTGCAATAAAACTCATTCAGGTCGTTAGCAAGCCGTTGATTAGCCTCAGTGCAAGGGGATGGTGTCTTGTAGTTTGTGATGGCCCTCAGTCCTCTCCAAACTGAAGTTGAGTCGTTGGAAGAAAACTGGTCTTCCAACTTTTTAGCGTAGGTCTTTTTAGCCGCTCTGATCTCTTTGTTCAGTGTGTTCCTGGCCTGATTGTACAAGACCCTGTCCCCATTTCTGTAGGCATCCTCTTTGGCCTGACGAAGATGTCTGAGTTTTACTGTAAACCATGGCTTATCGTTGTTGAATGTTAAATAAGTCCTGGTAGGAATGCATATATCCTCACAGAAACTAATATAGGATGTTACAGTCTCTGTGAGTTCGTCCAGATCGGTGGCAGCAGCTTCAAAAACACTCCAATCAGTGAGGTCAAAACAAGATTGTAAATCCTGCTCCGTTTCGCTGGTCCATCTCTTCACAGTCCTTACTACAGGTTTAGCAGATTTAAGTTTCTGTTTGTAGGATGGTATAAGATGAATCAGACAGTGATCAGAATTTCCCAAAGCTGCTCGTGGAACAGAGTGATATGCGTCCTTTATTGTAGTGTAGCAGTGATCCAATATATTACTGTCTCTGGTGGGACATGTAACATGCTGTCTGTATTTTGGCAGTTCACGGGAGAGATTGGCTTTATTAAAGTCCCCCAGAATGATTAAAACAGAGTCCGGGTGTTGTTGTTCTGTCTCTGTGATCTGATCAGCAAGTTTCTGTAAAGCTGAGCTCACGTGCGCTTGCGGATGGATGTAAACACTAACCAGAATGAACGAGTGAAACTCCCGCGGCGAATAGAACGGCTTGCAGTTGACAAACTGCATTTCTAGATCAGGACAGCACATCTTCTTTAACACAGTTACATCTCTACACCACCGCTCATTGATGTAAAAGCATGTCCCGCCGCCGTGCGATTTCCCCGTTGATTCTGTGTCACGATCCGCTCTAAACAGCTGAAAGCCCGGCAGATAGAGTGCGCTGTCCGGTATGGTGTCATTCAGCCAGGTTTCCGTGAAACACAGAGCAGCAGAGTGAGAGAAATCCTTATTTGTCCGAGAGAGCAGAAGGAGTTCGTCTGTTTTGTTGGGTAGAGAGCGGAGATTTGCCAGATGGATGCTAGGCAACGGCGTTCGAAATCCGCGCTTCCTGAGTCTGACGAGCGCTCCCGCTCGCTTCCCCCGTCTGCGCGTCCTGAAGCGTTTGATCAGCGCCGCCGCTCCTCCGATAACAACGTTCAGTAAAACGTCTGAATAATTTAAATCTGGTAAAAGATCTTGTGGTGTGTTCTGCCGAATGTTCAGCAGTTCATCCCTGGTGAAACTGATAGTGTTTGTTAAACAAAAAACAGGAAAAACGAACAAAAACAGTACAAACACTGGAGAGCCAAGCACTGAAGCAGCCATGCGCGGCGCCATCGAGTACGTATACATAGATGTATCTAAAGATCCTGAAACAGGACACATATGTTCCAAGTGGGTAGATATAGAATAACTGAAAGAACATCTAATCATCTGTCTGTTTATACTACAGAAATGATTGTCATATTTTTGGCTCTTCAGTGGGTTGAACACATTAATATACCTAAAGTAGTCATATGTTCAGACTCATTTGCAGTACTACCAAGTTTAAAGTGTGGCGAATCTTCAACAAGACAATTTGTCATTCATTTTACAGAGTTTGTTCAGAATACAACCAAAAACAAATATTTATTTTGTATAGATACCTGCACATATAGGAATAGAAGGTAGTGGATCAGATAAAAACATTAAAATGTCAGACATCAAATTTAATGAAAGGAGAATTTTGGGGATAGAAAGGAAGCTCTCGCCATAGAATTGGACACATTGCACTTAATCAGTCATTATTTATAAGAGGAAAAACATGTGTCTGGACTTTGTGTTAAATGTGATCTTCCTGAATCAGTTGAACCTATTTTAATAAAATGTAAAAGATATGACAACGAAAGAATACAACTTACTTACACTTAATATAGAAATAAACCAGATCTCATTTTAGAAAATATTAAATAAAGATGTGACTATAGAAATGTTTCAATGATTAAGTATCTCAAAGAGTTGATAAACAGGATTTAAAGAATCACTACTAAGTTTGTCACGTTTCAATCTGAGACGAGATATTTCTTACCTGTCATATTGTTAAATGGGTGATACTTTTAACTACATATGTATGGTTTAATTACTAGATAACACGACACAAACTCGGCAGAAGGAAAGTGTGTGTGTGTGTTTATGATTGTGTGGTTGTGTTTGTGTACTTGTTTGCATTCTCGGTACATTTATGTTGAGGTTGAAAGATCTAGGGCTTAATAAAAATTATAAATGTAACTAAAATAAACTAAATTAACTCGAATTAAACTACATATTCCTATATGGTCTGACTTGTTAAAAGATTTCACGTCCATTTGACCAGTAAATGAACTTTTAGCTAACCTCACGATCACAGGCCTAAACCATAAAGTTTAAATTGTACCCCTTTGATCAGTGAATAGTGAATACACACATTTTTTTTTTTTTTTTTTTTACTTTAGCTGACCTGCAGCAGACCATTTACAACACCAGAACCCCCGGAAAACTAATTAGATTACAGTTGAGTTGCAAACCCCAAAAAACCTTTAGATGTTTTTACACCCGCTGATGTCTTACTGATATGCAGGCAACAGTAATCACACAGACACCAGATGCCCGGCACTGTCACGTTTCGATGTTGAGATGACATCTCTTTCCTGACATATTGTTAAACCGACTACTTTTAACTACATATGTCTGTTTTATTTACTAGATAACACGACACAAACTTACAAACTGGACAGAAGGAAAGTGTGTTTGTGTGTGTTAATTGTCATAGCTTGAGAAATTAAGCCTGACAAAAATAAAAGATATATCGGCGGCAATAGTCTAAATTTAGACTAGTCGTAAATTAGAGTAATTAACTTAATACATTAAAAACAAATAATGCTTTTTCAATGCTGTTTTTTATTATTATTTTTTATTTTGTATTTTTTAAGACTAAAAGTAAATAAAAATCGCATAAAGCTACATCATTTAAAAAGTACAAATTGATCTTATGTTTAAACGGATTTAAAGTTTTCACTAATTAAGGACTGATGTCTATTTATTAAAAACTACTTAGTTTAATTATTTTAACATTTAAATCTATTTGACGCTGCTATCACGCCTCTAGCGCTGGAGGCGTGTTTTTTTTCCGGAGCATTCCCCCGAGCCTCATTCTAAGTGTGTCTGCGGTGCTGTCAGTATCGCTCAACGGAAATGCCTTGACACTTTGCTGTGAGATCTTTTTTTCTTTCGTCTAAACTCTCTGTCAGTAATAGTCTAGATTTTTAAAGTTGTAGTTAGTGGTAAAGTACAACATAGATTTGATTTGAAGTATCTTGTCTGATGGATTTTATTTTTGATCCGCGTAATGCCTACCATCTTTTTTCTTTTGTTTTTAACTTTTTATAACATCGTGACAAACACCAAGTTTTCTGGTTTGTATCGCCGCTTTACATTCATTTCTTTTTCAGTTTGAGGTGAGGTATAAGTGATAAATGCTTTCTTTTCTAGCTGGTAACAAAACACCTTTTTAAATTTTTACAAGCTCTCACATCTTTTCACGTGTTGCTTAACGAAAACACATCTGATAGTTTTGACTTGTTTAGTTGTTTTAGATAACCAGTAGTTTTCTTTTTTATTTGTTACCACTTTAACAACGTTTTACACTTTTCCAACTACGAAAACAATCATTACATCGTTCCCATTTTGTTTGTGTTTATAACCTTTTTCTTGAAATGCACTGTGTACTTAAAACCTTAATAAAAACTTCCCTTATACCATTTTCATGATTTCATCCCCTTTCCACAGTTTAACAAAAAAGCACATAGATCCCAACACATTTTCACCCTCCCTCACCTAAATTCCTTCTTAGGGTCGTAAGTTCATATCTAGGTCACCGGGGTGTACAGGGAGGGGTGGGGGGTGTACAAACAGGTGTCCAGAACAGATGGCTTTTTATGACCCTCATCAATCAAATTTTGACACATGGTATACTATATTCTCTCTTCTGTGAGTTGTAGGAATTTATTTAAAAAATGGTATACCTGTACAGATATGATCAGCTGTTCCTCCATCTTGGCTGAACTTTTAATGTTGCTTCGGGAAAGGGTGAAGGAGATTGATTGGTTCTGTAGTACATTCTTATATTCTGCAGTGTGGTTTCAGCATTCTGAAATGTTGAGATGTTTTTTTTTTTTTTTTTTTTTATCTTGATGTGGTGCAGACGTGCACATGCTTGCTATGTGTCTACATTTATCATAATGAACTTGAAAATGCAAAAGACGCAATATGTGAATGGCCACTTAGGCTCCCCCTCTTCTGTTGAGGCCTCCATTCTCGAGAAGCTTTCGTTTATAGACATTTTTTATATTTAATTTGTTAATTAAAAAAGGACACAACACTTGATGCAAAAACTCTCATTATAAAACCCCACAGGAAAATCTTGAAGGAACTCCTGTCTCTGGCACTACAACCTCAATAGTAATTTCTACTTGATTATAAAACAGTATAACTTCATCTGTATTACAGTAATGAAGTACAACTTAAATGTACTTCATTACTTATCCTTTTTTTTGTCAAATAAAAGTAGCACAAAAAGGTACTTAAAATATCTTGGTACATGTTTTATTTGTTTCTTTGCATGTGGATGGGAGCAGTAGTTAATATAATTAAGTAGTTGAAAATAATATAGCTAAAATTTGGGAATAACATTTCCATTAGATAACATCTGCACATTAGAACTCACTAACCTTTTTAACATGAGAGTACTTTGTGGTAGATTATGCACTTGTTTTTACTTTGTTAGACTTGACTTTTTGTGAAAAAAAGATGGAAAATATGAAGACTAACCTGAAAGCAACATTTCCCCATCAATCGTGGGTTAAAAAATAAAAATAAAAACACATAGGCAATATTTTAAATGATCACAAATGTAGAGTAAAATATATGGTAGTTAAATTATGCAGCCTTCAAGAGACCAAAAGAGTATCCTTTGTGGAAATAACAATCCCAGAATGCATTGCACCAAACACGAGAAATGCTGGATTGAAATGTACTTCTAATTTATTCAGTAGCACAAAATTATAAAGTTCATAAAAAATTTCGTTAAGCTTAAAAATATATCAGCAAACTGTAAATTGCACTATATAATCTCTTACATAAACCCTATTATTTGTGTCTTGTATATCATTTAGACTGCTGCATACATTTTTCCCATGTGGTTACAATGACAGATACGTGTGCTTTTCAATTTCAACTTCAACATATTTTGCTGGTAGAGTATATGAGTTTATACAGTCTGACACCCCGGTTTGCCTCTCTGTCATTCATACTCTACAGCATGCAAAATTAAGCCACACCATTTATAATTAAAAACCTTGCATAACAGCTCAGCCAAGGTGCTGCACTGAATTTATGGGTCCTTGTTTTATAAATCTACAGATGGAAAAGTGTTTGGCCCTGGGTTAGAAACATGGCATGTGGACACAAATGTGACTAATACACAGACTATATCATATGGAATAATTTATCACTTTAAAACATTCTGAGAAGTATGTGCAGAGAATTTTATGCAACCTCTGTCTGCCTGAAGCACATCTAGCATTTAAGCTGGCATTTTAGTGAATTTCGAGGCATCTTGTGTGAAAGCCATCCTCAAAATAGTGTTTGAACCCAACAAAAGGATCTTGGCATCAGGTGTAGCAGCTCTCTGCCAAACAAATCATCATTTTACTTGTCAGTTCTGATAAATGAGGAGATATCTCATAAAACAAGAGCAATCTTGGGTCTTGCTGCTGCTTTTTCTTTCATTTACTGAAACGATACAGTGTACCCAACCCTTTTGTGTCAACCTACTTCTGCTACATCAATTTGAGTTTAAGTTCACCAGAATGGATGTGTCTTTCTGCACTCATGGCTCCCAAGTCAACTAGCGAGTGTTGTAGTGAAGTCTCTGCCTTAGGTTAAGTGACTTTTCATATACGCATTTAAAAAAGTCTTCTTTGCAAACCTGCTATGCATTACAGCAACAGTTAAACACCATGAGAGCTTTGGAGCTTATTCATAAAATTTTCACTTTGAAAACTACAAATATACTGCAAAGCACTGTCTTAAAATTAAACTATTGAAATGGTAATTATATAGTTGGTTTCTATTAAATATCACTATTGGGGAAACACAAATTTAGAGAAAGCCAGTTTAGTTATCTGATTGCTACTTATTCCTTAGAGTTAAAATTAGAAAGGAGTTGCATTAAAGAGGGCAGAGCACCACTAACACCTGAAGGTGCCCTATCACAACCATTGACCATTATGCAAAGTGATTTAGAGACTTTAAACTCCAAGGCTAAAAATTCTAACGATAATTAACTAATCTAACTAACAATATCGATAACACTTGCTACACCCCCACCTCTGTTAATGCAGTCAGTCCTAAAAACATTATTAACACTTATATTGATTTCTTTATCTGAAACCGATTTACTTAACCTGGTTTCAGACAAGATGATTACATCAGTATCTGTAGTGTGAGGCCAGATACGCAACATGTCCATTTTAGGAACGGGTTTGGTTACATATTTCCTGACATCAACAGTAATAAAGCAATTAAACATTTTAGCTTAAATGATTTATTGTGCGAGTCATTGCTTCTCCGACCAAAATCGGAGTCTAGGAGCACACAAGAAGTAGTGGTACATAACATTTACCACTAAATAAGTAGTTGTCACATAACATCATGATACTAGACAAACAGAGGGTCAGCATCATCTCTTCTCAGACTGGAGCTTGTGTAAATCCTAGTTACATCCCGTGGCAAAACATAGAAACAAATAAAGACATCATTAGCATAGCTGCTGACCCAACATAGTAAAATTAATTAGTTTAACCCAAGCTAAAGAATAAAATGCCCATTTGATCAGATACAACTATACTCACAATTTAAGATACAATATTCAAATGCTTGGCGAAAGAGATGCATTTTTAATCTAGATTTAAACAGAGAGAGTGTGTCTGAACCCTGAACATGATCAAGAAGGCTATTCCAGAGTTTGGGAGCCAAATGTGAAAAAGCTCTACCTCCTTTAGTGGACTTTGCTATCCTAGGAACTACCAAAAGTCCAGCGTTTTGTGACCTTAGGGAGCGTGATGGATTGTAATATTTTCTTGACCTGGTAAGGACTCTAGCTGCTGCATTTTGGACTACCTGTAGCTTGTTTATTGAAGAAGCAGGACAACCACCTAGAAGTGAATTACAATAGTCCAGTCTAGAGGTCATGAATGCATGAACTAGCTTTTCTGCATCAGAAACAGATAACATGTTTCATAGCTTGGCAATGTTTCTAAGATGGAATTATCCTGTTTTTGTAACATGGGAACATGGGTTTTAAGCCAGTTATTTATATATTTTGCTGTAGTGTGTAAGTAGGAAATATCAGTTAATTTTAACTGTGATTTAAGTGTGATTTTGAATGCACAAGCAGTCTGACAACGGCAAAATGAATGTTTGGAAAAGTAAACTGATATTTTCTACTGACACACTTCAGCAAAATATATAAATAACTGGCCAAACACCATTCTTTTGGGCGAAAATACTAACGTGCCTAAGACATTTGCACAGTAATGTATGTATACGATCACAAACGATCACAAAACAGCAGTAAGGCAAGCAAGACACAGGAATAACACTGTCCAACACTGTGAGAGGTCTAATAGTTCACATTGCGTCAATCAATGAAAAAAAAAAAAAAAAAAAAATGGTTTGTTTCTTGCATAGATCAATGATTTTGTGTTTTTGCACATCAATGTATTGTCACGAGCCGCAGGGTTTCAGTTTTTATTATTTTATTTTTTTATTATACTTTTTAGTCATGATTCCCATCCACTTCAATTTTAAGACTGATAGACTGCAATGTGTTAAAAATCTTTGTTTGTGTTCTACTGAAGAATAAAAGTTGCATCTTGGATGCCCTCGGGGTAAGCAGATAAACATTGAATTTTCATTTTTGGGTGAACTATTCCTATAGGAAATGTTTACGTAAGTCAGAATTTATTTAAAAAAAAAAAAAAAAAAAAAAAAAAAAAAAAAAATATATATATATATATATATATATATATATATATATATATATATATATATATATGTATAGTGCTGAAATGCGGAAAAAAAAATATCTGAAATTATATCTAAACAGTTTTAGTCATGTCACCCAGGATTACTAGCATCAGTAGTAATAGTATTACTGTTCTGATGTTGTGGATCATAACAGATTCAGATTGTGTGTTTTTAACCAGATGTTGCAGTGTCTTCAGAGGTAATATTAATATAAATGCAGCAGTGATGTCATTGGAATTTAATTTAAACTATGATCAGCTTGTGCTTGCACAATCCTCTTGTACATATCCTCAGGACTTTGTGTCCAAAATTATGTCACTAGGAACAGTGAGGACCTTCAAACAATTCCAGTCTCCTTAACTTCCAGAATCATTTTGTATGCTTAAATAATTCAGTGGAAAGCAGCTTAAATTTTCAACCTTCCTTGACAAAGACCAGCCGGAGTCAAATAAAATTGAATTCAGCTAATCTGCACACTCAGTAAAGATCCATTTTCTGCAGCAGTCTGTTTAATCTCTAGGCTGCTTTAATAAATTGCAATGTGCCTGCTTTATTGATAATTGAAAGACGTTGGCTACAAATTCCAAATGTGTCCTCTGACCAAAATTTGATGACTGAAAAATAAGTGACAGCCAGCTGTGTTGATAAACCTTAAATGATTGCTTCACATCAAATTGGAAATTTTGTCATTATGTACTGAGTCTCATGTTATTCTAAACCTATATTGTTTTCTAGGTTGTTTTTTTTTTCTTCTTGCTTTTTCTGTGGAAGGTTCTTAAAAGTATTTTCCCAAATGTTTTCTATTCAATGTGACCATATAGCAAATAAATACCGCTCACTATCTATCTATCTATCTATCTATCTATCTATCTATCTATCTATCTATCTATCTATCTATCTATCTATCTATCTATCTATCTATCTATCTATCTATCTATCTATCTATCTATCTATCTTTCTGTCTGTCTGTCTGTCTGTCTGTCTATTTGAGCACTAGGTTGAAGGTTGAACTGTCACATGGAAAAAGCTGCATAAAGAATCTTTAAAAATTATTTTGTCTTGTCTAAATCCCACTGGTAGAAGAGTATTGCTGATCATTGTAGTTTGCTTTAACCTCCATAACCTAGCACACGGAACCGCAAGGTGTCATAATTAACTATAATTATCATTAAATGTCATTAAAACTTTGAATGAAATAATCATGATTATCATTTTATCCATAATGCAGAATAACTAATTGGGAAAACAGTTGAGTACACCTGTGAGTCATTTCAGCCAACTCCCCTGTTCTGCCTCATCTGCCAGATCTTTATGGGTCTCTTTTAGTTTAGAACCTGTGACTCCAATGGATTTCGAGAAACATTGGGTGTATGCTCCAGTAAAGTCCCTTCACTCATATTCTATCAGGAATGTTAATGTAGCAGAAGTGAACCAGAGTACAATGTCTGGCCAAAACAAGGTTGTGGTGATTTCCTAAGAGGGCAACTGGCATTCAAGGTCAATCGCACTGGGCTGCGATTTTCCTGAACTCACCCCAAAACCTTGCTGATCTCGATTAAAGCCTTCTACCCACTCCACAATTTTAGCAATTGCATAAGATCATTGCAAATCACACTGTGCGACATGGATCTGATAAATTTGGGTCTGACATGTATGCAGACTGTACGATGATGACACCTAGTGACTCATAGATTATGACGGAGAATACCAGAACATCAGCCGCATGTGCTATTGGTAAACCAAAAGAGTATGATGAATCACATTTTGGCAGTTGTAGATTTTATGTGTGCTGAAAAATGGAATTGGCGAAAGAGGATGGGATAAGAGTTTAAGGTAAGCAATTTTATGTTTTACCGCAGTGTCGCGTTGATTTCAATGCAAAAATTTTATAGGCTGGTTAATAAATGTGAGTCGTAGGAACAAAAACACTGTGTGATGATTATGCTGAATTTCTGAAACTGTCAAAAAATGATCATTGGCTATCTTTGGTTGAAAATGGCCGTCTTTGAACCTCTCTCGTTGTACGACATAGCACCACCGTTTAGAAGCCGTGAACACCGAAATTGCCACGATTGTTTCACAGTGCCAATCTTTTGTATAGAACAGCCAAAAATCATGCAGTGTGTAAAAGGCTTAAGGGAACCTATGATGTCAGTAGGCGGAGCTTCCATTAAAGACCACAGTTATAAAGATGGCATTTTTATAAGCGGTCCAAGTTCAGGTACAGTATACTGAACTCAGGTTTTAACAACATTAACACAACAATTAAATATGTCAGTTCAGTGGTCACATAAAAGATCAACACTCTCCTTCTGCAAGAATTAACAAGCGATTCCGATCACATTTTGGACAAATGGACATAGAGGGTTCTGGTCACTCCCAGTGGAAATGTGAGCTGGTTCTGAATAAGTGCCACTCTTGGCCCAGCACTGACTCCAGCTCCGGCACCAGCCCCAGTAGAACAACAGTACATGAAGCTGTGCTGCTACTGTGGGCAATACCTCTTTGACTGACAAACTAGAGCTGCTGTTGTGGTTTTGCCAGACTAGCCCTGTTTGCCTCCAGCCTACATATCTCCAGTATTTTGGCCAGCGTGTGCAAGACTTGGGCTAGCTGTTATCTGTGGCAGCCTTCCATCAGTGCTGCTTTGCAAGCAGATAGTATGTGCTGCATCCTTGGGTTCTTGGAATTACAAAGTAGGCAGGACTCCTCTGAACTGTGCCACAAGTGTAGGTTCTGAGGGCTAGGAAGGATGTCGTACAGTATGTGGCCTGGATGTTGTAGCTCAGCTCTGATGGGTTATTCTTCACGTGTCAAATGTGTTTGCCCCTTTGGTTAATAATTCCCATGTCTATGAAACCTCATTCATAAATGGGTTTGGATGGACAAGACACAATCAGACCTGATTACTGTAAGCCCTGTTTAATTAATTCAAAACATAACTTTTGGACTGCATGAAGTTGGTTAAAAGGTCTTTGTAACAATACGATCTCCATACTCATCGGGAAGGAGGAGGCGGGAACCGGCGCACAATCAAAACGTTTTAATATTCAAAATAAATACAAAACAGCCACCAGCCCCTCGCGGACGACTGGTGCGCACAAAATAAAAAGCAAACATAAAATAATATCCCAGGCCTGGTCCTCTCTCGTCCTTCACTATAGTCGCTCCAGTTTTATATCCTTCCATCTCCTACATGGGACTCGATACCGGCGGTGGGGCGCAGGTGCAGCTCATCTTCAATCACTATACCTGGCCTCACTCCTTGTTCCCACGCCTCTCGGCCCCGCCCCACTCGCCACAGTCTTGCTTATTAAAATACTATACCAAAGGTGAAAAAAATTCTAGAAATTATGAAAAAGAATGTGAGTAAAAACATCAGTATCAGAAGGGTTATATAAAAAAAGGGAACTCCGCACAGTCTCAAGAAATGTGCTGTAACCGCGACATCGGAGACCAAGGCAATATACCCTCAGACATTTGTGCTGGTGTATCTAATATAATTTTAACCCCATTGAGGAACTCAATACGAGCGTTAATTAAGTTATTGATATGGTTGTTCATGTCTATGCAATTTCACGTATTGCTGCAAACTTGGGATTCCATATTTCCATTCTCTTAAATTCATCTTTCCCTAACTTTCGATCTTCCTACAACTTGTGTGAATGTGTGAGTGTGTGCGTTTATGTGTTAGATTAGTTTATATGCCTTAGATTTATCTAATAAAGCCTTATTCATATTGAAAAGAGAAGTATCTTGTGTTTTGTGCTTACAAGTTGTCTTAAATGTCTTAAACTGCCGATCTTGTTACAGTGCTAGTTGATAGTGTTTTCACTATAGTTTGGATATTAATATCCAGCGCAGATTTGATGTTAAAAGGCTCGTTCAGTGAATCGCAGGGCGTCTCAGTGATCAGCTGTGAAACAGTGATTCTGTTCGAATTCCCTTTTTTTGGGGGGGGGGTTGATCCTCGTTTTCACTCAATATCCTGTTAATCTTGAGTACCTATAGAGTAGTACTGCATCCTTCATAACTCCAAAAAGTCTTTAGCTTTATTATATTCATAAGAGAAAGATAGTCTGTACCGATTTTTCCCGGAAAAACACGACCGGCTGGAGGCGTGACGTGTGGGCGGAGCTAAAGAATCACGAGCGCCAGTAGGCTTTTGCGTTGAGAGCGTCCAAAACAAACCATGGCTAACAGTCAGATTCAGCGTATATTTATGATCCAGAATCAGATCCAGAGGCTGAAATTTAACAAGAGCAGCATCAGCAACGAAGTCTCTATGTGGTAAGTACTGAAACTGTATATATTTGCTTAGCGGTTTTGGAAAATGACTAAGTTCCACTTTATGTCGTCTTTTTTTTTTTTTAAAGCTGTACATGTGGAAAATGCAGTTTGATGACAACATCGCATGTTGTTTACTTGATGTGCTTACGCGCCGATAGCTAAGTTAACAACACAGAGATATTTGAAGCAGTTTTACTCACCGCATTCGGTTCCAACACACAATCGTGACCCTTTTTCGTTGGGACTGCATTATCCTTAAGAAATAAACGATTTGCAAATCCGGCGTCAAACTGGGCCTTGTTTGTAAAATGTATCTTCGAAATTTAGGGAACAAACAAAAACACTTGCACAACTCAGTTGATGCTCTGTAAAAATAAACTCCATCCACTGGTCCCTTAATGCTGGTTTTTTTTTTTTTTTTGGTAATCTGTGCAGGGTTGTCTTGCCCTGGCAACCAAAAACACACTTCTTTTGTGACTTTTCGTGACGCTCTCGCTCTGATCAGTGAATGTCAGTGCTCAGCCTCTCAGTGCTCTGCCATACGGGAGCGCGCGCTTTTCCAGCAGAAGTGCCCTTAGGACCCATATAAGGAAATTCCGCTCCATCTAACGTCACACAGAGCCATACTCAAAAAAAACTTTCCGAAACTTGTGACAAACCGGAAGGAGTATTTTTGGAACAGAAATACTCCTTCAAACGTACAACTTAATTTTTGAAACTTTGTCCATGTTTAGCATGGGAATCCAACTCTTTAACAGTGTAAAAAACTCAGTATGCATGAAATAGCATTTCACCCCCCCCCCCCCCCATTACATTACATTATTATGGTGGATAATGAATGCGGGCAGTTTAATCTAAATTGTGAGCATAAACCAAGTTAATCTTTTATTTTGTTGCGGATGAAAGATGAGAAGCTAGCGAGACGTGAGCGTATGTGTGTGACCCGTGACGTAAGCAGCGTGTGCCCCCTCAAATGAATGAAAGCAGCTAGAACTCAAGTCCGCCTCTCCAATGTTAACAGCAGTAAGTGAACTTAAAAGTAAACATCTGAGATCGTACAATAAGGTAGAAATTGAGCGTGTTCCTCATTTTTGTAATGCCTTGTTTATAGCTGATTTGATTTCACTGCGTGTTCCAGTGTCTCTCAAAAGCTATCTCAGTCACTGTTTGCTGAACGGAGCTAAACTGTTAGTGTTTCAAAAGGGATATAAATCGGTGAATAAAGAATAGTTTTGAGTGTGTTCCTCAATCTATTTATCAAAGCCCTCGTATTCATATTTCATATAGAGTTACAAATGATCTGCTCTTATCATCTGATCGTGGGTGTATCTCCCTATTAGTTTTATTGGATCTTAGTGCTGCGTTTGACACAATTGACCACAGCATTCTTTTGCATAGACTTGAACACTTTGTTGGCATCAGTGGAAGTGCATTAGCATGGTTTAAATCGTACTTATATGACCGCCATCAGTTCGTAGTAGTGAATGAAGATGTATCATATCGATCACAATTGCAGTATGGAGTACCTCAAGGCTCAGTACTAGGGCCGCTACTCTTCACGCTTTATATGTTACCCTTGGGAGATATCATCAGGAAACATGGTGTTAACTTTCACTGTTATGCTGATGATACTCGGCTCTATATTTCTTTGCGGCCCCGGTGAAACACACCAATTTGAAAAACTAATGTAATGCGTAGTCGATATAAAAAATTGGATGACGAGTAATTTCTTACTGCTAAATTCAGAAAAAAACAGAGGTGTTAATTATAGGACCTAAAAACTCTGCTTGTAATAACCTAGAACACTGTCTAAGACTTGATGGTTGCTCTGTCAATTCTTCGTCATCAGTTAGGAACGTAGGTGTGCTATTTGATCGCAATCTTTCCTTAGAAAGCCACGTTTCTAGCATTTGTAAAACTGCATTTTTCCACCTCAAAAATATATCTAAATTATGGCCTATACTCTCAATGTCTGGACACAAACACTGGACACAATGTTAATCCATGCATTTATGACTTCAAGGTTAGATTATTCTAATGCTTTATTGGGTGGTTGTTCTGCACGATTAGTAAACAAACTACAGCTAGTCCAAAATGCAGCAGCAAGAGTTCTTACTAGAACCACAAAGTATGACCATATTAGCCCGGTCCTGTCATCACTGCACTGGCTCCCTATCAAATGTAACAGATATGCAGGTCAGCGATTCATGGGTTAAATTCTGTTTTATAAATTCAGACTGTTGGTACTAAATGCCAGCCTGGCTGGACTTAAACTATTTACGATGCCCATGCGAGCTTCAAAGAAGAAACGAAAACCCCCAACCCAAATTCTTCCAACACTGGAGACAAAGGAACTTTTCGTATAAGTTCCTTACTTTCATTTTATTATTAATATGTATTTTAATTATGTTTATGGATTGCATAAAATGGTTAATCCTTGTTATGTGAAGAGTATAAGTTGCAAGCTTATACTTTAGGAAATGTCTTTCCTCACTTTAACTTCCTCAAAGAGAGCCATGCTTCTGCAACCCCCACTTTTGCAGGTCGTAAAGTTTACGACCACACAGGACAGGAGAGAAGCCAAGTCACTGGCTTCTTTTGAACAATGCATTCTATGGAATGTATTCATTAACTTTCTGTTTTCATGTTTTATAAATGTATTACGTATTCCCTTTTGGTACATTTAGATGTTTCCCAACATCTGCAGTGTTATCATGTGTTAAACAAATCTTTAAATGTGTAATTCGATCTAAAAATTAGATCTTTGGTCATATATATATTATGTCTAGTCTTGTTCTAATCGTCATGCTTTGACAGACCCATTTATCTAGAGCAAAGTAATGAAA
This sequence comes from Carassius auratus, assembly GCF_003368295.1. Taxonomy (NCBI): domain Eukaryota; kingdom Metazoa; phylum Chordata; class Actinopteri; order Cypriniformes; family Cyprinidae; genus Carassius; species Carassius auratus. The sequence goes on along the minus strand of NW_020523440.1, from coordinate 8,615 downwards.
AATGTATTTAATCTGGAATAATGAACTTGCTTTAATATTCCTGATGAAATCGGACAGGCCCTAAATCATCAGGGGTTTGTCTCAACCGAGACAAAGGAACTTTCCCTCCGCTTCAGATCGCGGACATTCATTGGATGCTCCCTCGAAAATGGGCGTGAACTATTTCAAGCTATAAGAATTGACCAAACAAGGTCCACCCTTCTCTTTTTGTTTCTTCCTCTTCCCCGTTCTCGGATACGCTGCTCTCCAACGTTGTTTCCGCGCGGCCATAGGCCGCGCTCACAGCGCGAACCCCCTCAGCACAGGGGCTGAGAGAAAAAGCCATTTTAATGGCTCCTTTGGAAGCTTTCGTTTCGTTCGTTTTCTTTTCTTTTCTTTACTAAGTTTATTAAACTATTCGCCTCTCCACGCAAGGAAGACGAATTCTGGAACAATGTTTGTTGAACCTTTCAAATACCGCGCGAGGACAGAACAAAGGACCACGTGCTCCACGCTCACGCCAAGCGCAGCGTGCACGCGCGTCACATGGCCTCCGTTTCATGGCACATGGCTGTTTCAACGGGAACAGTGCGTAAAGCTCACAAGCTCGACGCCGATCTCACGCCACTCACATGGGACACCTTTTGCAAGTATCACTTTCTCTATGGAGATTTAAATGCTGCTTTAAAGTGTTGTTATGATCTGATTTGTTGTTGGCTTCTAAAAGTTACTGACTATGATTTTCATACCTGAGCTCCTTATGTGATCCCATTCTATTTTCTCTCTCTCTCTCTCTCTCTCTCTCTCTCTCTCTCTCTCTCTTTTATTTGGATTCGTTATGTATTGTATAAAGCTTACTGTTTGTATTGTCGTACGCATATTTACTCTGTGTGATTTGTAGTTTGATGTATTACTAGTTTAATTATTAAAAAACCATATACTGACGATTGGCCTGGACTCCACCCCACTCACATTACGAGTCACTGAAATGTTTTGGTCTTTAGCTACAAGCTCTAAATTTAGAAACTAAATTTATCATAAGGATAGGATAATATTTTCATGGCCAGAGAATACTTTTCCTTGAATTATAAGGCGTGATAACTTTATTGAAAATTGATAAGTCTACAGTGGTGTGCAGGACATACCACGGTTTGATCTGCAGTAATTTATAGTAAGAGATATCACAATAATTGATATGAAGAATGTAATATTGACATATTAATGAGTAAATTACAGTGCCCTGTGATTAGTATTGGTATTGGCAATTGAGCTATTTTTCATAATCAATAAAATTAAATGTAACTGTCATCTGAGATATATATTAATCAAATTCTTGATTAATTATTCAAATTCCCTATATATCATTTGAGTTAATTACTATGTAAAACTCATTGTTGTTACTTTTTGGTGGAGGAACGCGGCTATTTCAAACTTTGTTTTGTGAGCAATCAATCTGTGTATATGGTTTTTAATAATTTCTGCACGTGCGCTATGAAATTATGTAACGTTACTGGTGAGATAAGTCGCAAGACGCGAACTCACTCCTAACTGACTGAGGCAAAAAGCTGGTCAGTAAGCACCTAGGTATTTGTAGAAACTTAACAGTATAGTCACTGTTATTTTTGATGAAAGTAAACTGCAGTATAATGTTAAAAGTATCCTGTTAAGAAAGACCAAAATCTTTTTACAGTGAGAACATTTTAATATGAATAATTAAAAGATGAAGAAATCTTTTATTAGTTGCAACATGTAAATCTGAACATGAGCGATGTTCCTCTGATTCAGTAAAAAGGCCTTGTTATTAAATATCGTTATTGAATTCATGGTAAACCACATGATATTCAAAAAAATAAACGATAAAAACTCCTGGTCTAGAATTGGCTTAGCTACCCGATTTTAAACCTAAAACATTTAAATCATAAGTGCTATTTTGATAAATGTCTATTGGAGTCAACAGTTGGAAAATTCCTGTTTTTGTTACATTTGTGTTTCGGAAGTGAACGGATCCTTCCTTCAACCTATGTTAATATAGCACCTCAGAGATTAAAACTTTCTGTTTGTTACTTGTGATTTTTGATGCAGAAAATCAGCCTGACAAATGATCAGATAAATTCTAAGTCCTATTGAAATTGTAATTCCTCTATCTAAACACTAGAGGGAACGTGTGGGTTAGAAATTTCAGGGTACACCCTGCTTTCTGATTCCAGCTTGCATGAGTGCAAAGCTGCCAACCTGTGGCCATTTCAGATAATGCGCTCTGATTGCTAATTTATAATCCCCTGTGATGTATATTTGAATTGGATGTCTAAATTCTCGAGAATTATTTGCATTTACAGCTTTGCTCGTGCGAATATGATTACAGGGAAACAAAAGAATGTTCCCTGCCTTTGACTGTTTACATTTACTTTGAGTTTGGTTCAAACATGATTTGAATTAAAATGTAATTGTTAACAGTGGAAATCTAGATGTGTCAGGTCAACCACTGATTGACCCACTTAGAAGGTAAGCCATCTAGTGGCAGTCTCCTGTTAAATCGACTAACAGACCTCTGTCTTTTCCTTTCTGTTTTGAAACTGCATGTCTACTTTTACCCCTTTTGATTAATCTCACCCTGTTTGATTAATTTCATGATCATTAATGATAACTTACAAGCTATCAATGGTTATTATAGGATATTATTCCGATTTTCCTTTTAATTCTTACATGCTTATTTTAAATTTTGATTTAAACCAGTTTTGAATTTTTAATTTGAATTAAGTTTTCTGCTCAGCAGGTTAAAGACAGAGAAGCAGTACTTTCCCCCCCTTGTGGTGAAAACCAGCTACTCCTTCTCCATTGTTTCATTACTGTCTTTTAATTTGATGTTTATTATTTTTCTTCTCTCTTTTGACTTAGGTTATTTTGATAATTACCATTATTATCATAATTCATTTGTTTTGTTTTATCATGATTAGGTAAAGCTGTTACCTTTCCTCTCTACATATAGTTACTCAATTGATGTTAAACAAACCAAACCTTAATTAACTTTAAGTTTCCTTTGTTCATCCTTTGTGTATTTGATTGTAGAACTCCCTTGGTGATTGGACAGTCATCTCAGGTTTCCAGTGAGCAAGGCTGCCCGACCGGTGTTACCGATACTGGCTGCGAGTGAAACTCGGTCCCTCTTGTCTCAAGAGACATCAGCAATTTTGGCACTCCAAAGGTTGTGCTAAAAGTCACAAGCCGTGCTGTCCTGCGACACGCCAGAGTAACGGAGGACCGGGGACACTGCGGTTCAGTGTTTGGGGAGCACCGGGGAGGTTGACCAAGCCACTGGTTCCCACCTGAATGACTTCAATTCAACCAGGTGAACCAAAAGTGATAAAACCTATCCACTTATTATAAGCCACAGAATATTAGATATTCCCCCGGATATATTTTAAGTGTTCTGACCCTTTTGCTTCTTTAAGCCACACCATATTTCTAGGTTTCCTACCCAGATAGCCCACTCACCTGTTGGCCCTATCTTAAAACCTAGCAGTAGGCTTAGGCCTCCTTATTCCCACTAACACATTGTGTTTCTATTGTTTTCATCTCATTTCAAGTGTTGTTTCACTTTGATCTTTTCTACCCTCTGTTCTGTTGTGATTTGTTTCTTTCATTTCACATAGAGACAGTAACCTGGGAGCCACCAACGAAGTTAAATAGTAGAGCGACCACCAGCAGCCGGTGTCATCACACGACCCGCTAGGCTACTGCCTGTCAAATCTCCATTTCAGGTCCTTCGTTGACCCAAGTTAATTGGCTACTTAACTGTCTGACTGTTTGCATCAGTCAGCCCCAAAATTCTCATAAACGGCACAGCCCGTATGAATATAGCTCGTTAAACGTAGAACGAACTTGCATTGGTCTTTTTGTGTGTGTGTGCTGTGCTTCTCTCACCGACAGAGAATCAGGATGTTCCAGGCATCCAGTCCAGCAGTCCACGGGGGCCACCTCTCGACATGGTTGAAAGCAGTGACGACCCCCTTCCTGCCCAAGGACACCAGTAACCTGCAGCACCCAGAGCAACTAGACACCGAGCTAGATGAACTGATGGCACGCGATCCAAACCAAAGCGACTACTACAGAGAACTCGCCAGGATCTTCGGAAGCCTAGTTCCCATTCTCGTCGCCCAGGCACCGCTCAGTGAACGGAGCAACATCGCGGAGGAGGCCTGGAAGGACCAGGCTCCAACCCAGAGTCATCTTGATCAGCTTCTCCTCGAGACCCAGAACCAGCGCGAGAAAGAGGACGACACAGATCCAGAGCTACAGAAAGGAGTTGAAAGACTTCACAATGCCCTGCAAGATCTTCGCCTCGACACAGATCAAAGAGAACATCTGGAGAGAGAAGCCAGAAAAGAACTCAACAAAAAACTCCAGCAAGGCGACGCTCTCCTAAAAAGAGCAGAGACTGAACTAAAAAAAAAAAAAAGACTATAAAACCTGGGCCTGCAAAACACACTTGCAAGCGGCCCAAGCTAAATTCAACAAGCTTACTCTGCAGAGAGACAAGCTCCAAGATGAACTTTACACTGTTCACACAGAACTGAGACAATTTCACAGATTACAGAGTGGCTGGATCGGAGAAACGCACACCACAAAATTTCTCCCGGGCCGCGACTCCAACCCTTTCAGCCAAGAACCCAGAGCTGGAAAAGGGGGTGTAACAAGAACCAGCTTACAAGAACATCTGTCAACAATGGAGGGAAGAGAACCCTTCCAGAGAACGCATGTCACCAAACCCTGCACTGCTCACAGAGAACTTCACAAGCTAGCCAGAAGCATCTCTACATTCATTCCAGATCCTGCAGGAGGACATGATGTTCATGCTTCTTTACAAGCCATTGACTTTCATTTGCAAACTGTCGCCAACGTGACAGATGTGAACACATTGTACCTGTTAAAAATCACGGCCAGCCGTGATGTGCATTGCTTTCTGGATCGTCAACCAGAGACTGTCAAAGCGTACTACCAGCAACTGCTACAGACTTTGATTCTTGAATTCTCTGATCCAAACTCAGATCATGGGCTCCTTATTGCCATGGACCTCAAACCGGGCCGATTTGAAAACCCACAGACTTTCTGTAGTCAGCTACGAAACACCTACTTCGGAGCATGCAACGAACCAGGTATGGAACAGGATTTCAACTTAAAAACTCTGTTCCTCCCAAACCTACATGCCAGTTGGAGTTTTCATCTCAGAGTCCCAGCGTGTCCCCGTAACAGGACTACACAAGAGTTACGGAACTTAGCCCACAAAGCTTGCACCAAGCAAAAGACTATTTGTGAAAAGACTGTGAAAAACCCCAACGTCTCTGTCTCTGAGCACTGCTTGGAGTTAACCCTAGATGGCGCTCTACAACACCACAGTCACAGACATCTTTACAGAAAGTCAATACCATTCCAAGCCAGCAGAGGGCAACACAGTGCAGCCACGTCTGAGACAGCAGAGATCCTGAGGGTGCTGAAAGATCTTCTTCACATGAATACTCGCAAGGAAGATGAGCCAAGCACCCAGAACACTGCCCGAGCTCCACAGTCAACAGCTACAGCTAACTGAACGAGACAGCACAGGTCCTCACACCAGGTACCACAAACACAAGGTACCAGAAAATGCTGTTTTGACTACCTGCCTTCGCAGCGAGCTACACAAGACCGGTCCTCATCACCCACCGATCGTCCCACCTGCCCGAATGCCAACATTCCTGGGCAGCCCTGTCAAAAAGGGGTGGGTCAAAAAGGAGTCAACAGGGAAGACCTGATCGACACAGGATTAAACCTGACGGTGATCTCATCTTACCTTTTCAAAAGACTCCAATTTGAAGCTAAGGGACAAGATCAAACTCTTACACCTCAAACTTATGAACTGAATGTACAGGTGTACAGACAGGATGACATCCAGTTTGAACAGGTTGTTTCCATTCACCTGACATTCGTTGCGATGAGTCTAATACATCCCATGTATGTCCCACCAATGAACACTCATACATTGCTCATCGACAAAGACCTGCTAGAACACTTTGACCCTTTTCTGAACTTCAAACAGCTAAAAGACTTTGCTCAAGTGCGAGAACCTCTTTCTCTCCAGCCACACAGGTTGCTAGAGCCAGACTGTCAGGTCGCAGAGGTCACGGGAACTCCCACAGAGCCAGACGGTCAGGTCACAGAGGTCACGGGAACCCAGCAGCCAGCCATGAGTACAACGCCCTAACAACAGGCCCAAGTTCAAGCCTCTGTACCTTAGTCAACAAACAGGGTACGGTGGTACCAGCTTACACCAAAGGGGTCGCTGTTCGACTCAACCTGCAAGGTGGTCAAACCTTACACCACACGCTGGGTTTCTTCCAATCCTCACCTGAATGTGTGGAACTCGGACTCACACTTGCAAACAAGCATGTCAAACACCAACACCTGTTCCAGCAATGTGATAACATCACAAAAACACACAATGTGATCGTGTACTGGAAGAAGGAAAAAGGACACTCAAAGTTACCAAGTCTAGACGAGGACTTTAAAGATCACACTGACACCCTTGCCAAAAACTGGCACACTAAACAACATTCTGTGGTCACTCCCAACCCACCCACCCACATTCAAGGTTGAAGTGATTACACACAGCACAAAGAACTTTACTAGCTAAACTGCCTACCTCAGAATCGCTTACGCAGGCTCCGTTGTCTACACAGACCAACACAGCGGACATGCGGGCTTCTGAAACCTTGATAATGACTTTGTTTTACCACCTCTCAGACCCCCTCCATCCACCCTGGCAACCAGTCTACAGTCACTGACAACCAAAGCCCCAGACCACTGCATGATACACAAACCATGCTGCGTGCACAGAACAATATTGTGGGTTGTGCACCGTCTGACATCACAATGCCAGGGCGTGTAATGCCACGGAGCAAAAGGGGGATACTGCCAATATATTTCCATGACGCAGCATGTGGCTGCACCACGCAGCACCAGAGCCACTGACACAACACTGAGGCAAGCGTCATGCCAGCAGCAAGATGTGGCAAAACATGGGCGAGGGCGAGCTAAACCCAGTCGCCGCCCACGAAGCAAAGAGACTGTCCTGTCCAACCAAAGACAGGCCTTGTTTGTTTCTTTCTCCCCTTTCTCTCTCTCTCTCCCTATTATCTGTACCAGGATGCTGCTGTGGTTTGCCGTGCTGTGCTGTCAGCCAAAGAGAGGACAGCTGCCACCGAGAAAACCGCTGAGACTCCTGACTACCGATGACAGGGCACACTACCCCAGCACTGTAACCGAATACAGCTGTACAAGGTTCCGATGGAGAGAGGACTCCCTCACTCACACTGAGGCCGATGTCAAACACCTGTTCAGCCAACATGAGAAGAAGTGACGGTTACACAAATGGAGTTAGGTGGACACCACCACCGCTCCAAACAGTTCCCGGGAGCTTGCTTAGAGCCGCTGCTGCCGCCAGAATGGTTTAACATTGTTATGTCCAGTGTCAATGCAGCGAACCAGACTGTAAACTCCTTGAAACCACTGTTTACTGTCTTCCAGAAGAACTTTACCCAGACTCAGCTGCCTACAGCGTTAACACAGACATGCTGTGGGAGGTTAGCTCCTCCAAAGACAGCCTAACCACGGAGTAAACCCCACCATACATGATACCCTTAAGCCTTGTGTTAACTGTGCTGTCTTACGCCATCACCATGCCAGCTGACCTGCTACAAATACACCTGGCCAACTCTCTGGATAGCGCCTTCCTACGGCACGTAAACCCCAAACAGAGAGAAGTGAACGTGCTCCTGAACCAACTCATCAGTGAGTCAAACCAAGTCTACAGACCTAAAGACATTGTCAGTGTCAGGATGTGGAAGAGCAACACCCACACCAAACACACATTCCAAATGTGGGGCTACCACGACAGCGACACACAGCTGTACCTGGCCCCAAACATGCACATGTGTACTTTAACCAAAACATTCATTTATCTCTGCCTTAGCAAACCCTTCCTCAGACACAACTCTGAAGGAATCTGCGAGCTGCAACCCTGGGTCAGCGATACGCGCTGCCCTGCCGAAGCCAAGCCTCGTACACAAGTCACAGAAACGCAAGCAGAGAGTTGAGTGGTAACAGATGGCTCGTCAACACTCCTGTGCGCTCAGCTATGCTGACCTACGACCAGCATGACACCGCCACCCGTGCCAACCTGCTGGACCAAGTACTGAAAGGTACCACCCAACACATTGACATTACTCCTGTCGATACAGCCCTCCAAGCACTGTCTCGACAGCCCATTCTGAACCAGTCATCTGCAGCGGCCTGCAGCGGTCCTAGCCTGGACTGCTGCCGACACTGCACGGTGCATCTCCACGTCATTGGTCCGCCCTGACTCTTGGCGTGACCTTCATCCTATACAGGATACTCAACGAGATGCAAACCTCTACAGCCAAACTCACGACAACTGTGGCTGGAGGTCTCCGATGGAATCCCCGGAAAAGGGACGCAAAGTCAAAGACAATACCGAACCTCACCAAGCTGAATCCTCAGCTCAGGAACCAACCTGTCATCATGATCACAACTGCTGGCATGACCATCACGATTCACCTGTCATCTGCCCATCGGGATGATTGCGT